>NW_016157126.1:199687-238610 GCF_001687245.7 Rhagoletis zephyria | reverse complement strand
TACAACTATAGAGATTAAGGTTTTGTGAGGTAAAAGCTCGAAAGAAGAAAATAGTCAAAGATTCGAAGCACAAATTTTTTCATATAATGAAACTAGTTAATAGCTTTTNGCTGGCAGAAAACTTCAAAATGCACTTGTGGTTCAATGTTACTACAACTATAGAGATTAAGGTTTTGTGAGGTAAAAGCTCGAAAGAAGAAAATAGTCAAAGATTCGAAGCACAAATTTTTTCATATAATGAAACTAGTTAATAGCTTTTTCTTTTTACTTGTAAAATAAACATTTCTAAAATAAATGTATTTTTTTATTATTTTTCGGTTTTTGTCTTTTCTAGTGCCTTTTTCTGCCTATTTCGCTGTTTCATTTCGCCTTTTTTATAGGTTTTGCCTTTTTTTTATAAGTTTTTAGGTCCTAAAAATGNCGTTTTTGCTTTTTAACACCATTTTTGTATTGGTCAACGCAAAAGTTTTTATCAGGCGTCGCGAAGCAATGCCTATAAGTGTATAAATTTGTTTAACGTTGGGGTGTCAAGTACAAACTTTTGGCTCTTTCTGATTGGCTGAAGCCGAAAGTTGTCTGATACTGAACTGGCAATACCTCTAGTTCGATATACAAGCCAATAAAGCTTTTCATAAGCCAATATAAATATGTTGGATATGTCTTCCATACAAAATAAGCTAATAGCTTAAATTTCTGTAGTGGGATTCTGACAATCGCCACTCTAAATTTTCGTCGCCAAAATTCTCTAAACAAAAAGCAGTGGGTCCCAATAGTATACAACATGAAAAATTAACAGACGCAATGTGTAATCAGTCAGATCTGGCAGTATGTGGAACATCTAACTAGTTTTTGCATGTCGTTAGGCGTGCCTGGTATTGTTTTAGTTATTTTTGGCGATCAAAATTAGCGATAGCGATATTTTGAATCCCACTGTTGGTCATGTAAAACACGTCTAATGGTGCTTCTTTCTGCCTGGTACGTAATGCAAACGAAAAACAGGTAACAACTACATACAGTTGTCACCAATCTAATAAGAGTGCGATATTTCGACCAGTTTTGTCTATTGTTCTTTTGTTTGTTTAATGTTTATTAATAGGCGTTTTTTTTTTAACACGCATACGTATCTGCGCTTGAAAATTGTATGGAACTGTAAGCGACAAACCCTGACATTACAAGGTAAAATCATTCTTTCAATTCGTCGGCCATGATTTTTTTTCTGACGTTTTCCAGCATTTTAAAATCATATAAAATTGAGAATAAAAAACTGAAATTGATCACAGTTGTTGTCGTTTGAGATTGAAAATAGAAATATGTGTGTGAGTTTGAGTTTTGAATTTTTAAATTATATTGCTGGCAAACGCCAGATAGCCTCTCAATGGTTTTACCTTGTTCTGTTTTTATCATGCGACAAACTTTGTGTGCTTATGAATAAGTAGTTGTCGATAAAATCAAAATTACTTGTTTTGAAATGGAAATCGTCGATGACTGTGTTTTTACACGTTAAGCGTATATGTATATGCGTTAAAAAAAACACGGCTATTGTTAAGGTATAGCTCATTATCTAACAAAAAAACACATAAGTCCAAACGTTGTGCAAAAATTATAAAAACTCAAACTATGTTCACGAAAATTTCAAACTTTTTATTCTAGACATTTTCTTCCATATAAAAAGTTTTCAAGCATACTTTATATGGAAGACAATGCGTGACACCGTCAACAAAAAAATTTACAAAAATCAACACTATTTTGTAGACAGTTAAAACTTTATTATACCATACAATTATGACCCTAAAATTTTTCTAAAGTTTTAAATTTTGATAAAAATTTGCTGAATTTTTATTATTTTTGTAAAGTTTAAACTTTGGATTCATATGGTAATTAAGTTTTATGTATTTGCGAAAATATTTATTTATTTTTTTAAAATATTTTTATTGGGCTTTGTACCACGATTGTTTACTAGGAAAAATTGAAAAAGCAACAAAGTCTAAGCGGTAGAAGTTATAGCACTATTTCGGAGATCACCACATCTCCTCATCAGACTTCTTTTTTCTAGACTTCAGCAGGGATCGAACCTGCGAATTCGATGTTCAAAGTCAGAAGCGTTAACCACTGAGCTATGTACATCCCGTAAACTCTTGTTGCTAATTCATTTCCCTTATTCAACCAACTACTATCAAGTGCAGCTGATTTGCCGCTATTTAAACTCGACAGCGTGGTTGTTGTCAATTCTATACATCCATTTGTGGTACAAAGCTCAATAAAAATATTATATAAAAAAAAAAATGTTAACAAGCCACAATAACATTGACGAAAATATTTATTTATTTATTTATCAACAAACAGGATGCTTACAGACTATATGATAGATATGTAGATTAGGGTGCCCATCGAAACTGTATTTTTTTGGAAATTTCAAGACAAGATAAAATTAGCGGGTAGGGTCTTGAAATTTTCAAAAAAAAAAAACAGTTTCGATGTGGATGTACTATTTGTCTTTACATTGTCTTACCTATTTCGATCCGATACATCGAATGCGTCCATTCTCGATATTTATCTTGATGGTAACTTTAAAATACGTCACTGCAATATAACAAATGCAATGTTAGACTTTTGATTTTAAAGAATTTGTCTAGTTAATTATTTATTGAATTTTTGTAGTAAGCCTGCAGGACAACGGTTGCTCTGAAACGCGCTTTAGTAGGTAAAACCTAAGGTATACATAATGCTACCTCTATCGAAAAAAGTTATGTAATTTCAAGACCCTAATTTTTTCCTCTTTATGAGAAATAATATTTCCTATTTTTAGTTTTTTTTTATTTACAAATAAAGACTAAACTTTACATCGCCTATAATCGTATTTTTTTGGATTAGCATGCACTGCAGCTAAGAGCATATAACTTATTCACCATCAAGGCCAGAAAATAATTCTTACTCACAAGTAAATGAACACAAGTTGTTTTGTTTTAATTAACTTATACAATATGGCGTTAATTGATTTGAATTGAAAACTGCATCATTAGGTAATACATATTTACAAATAAATCAACTCATTCAGTCAGACGGAGTAGGTAAGCTTTATTGTTTACAAATTTTTATAAACCAGGCTAAAGAAAACATTTACTAGTCTATAAGCTGTGAGTTTAACCTAGAGTTACCGGATTTTTGTTCAACGCAAAATTATGAATGTAAGTAACAGAATAATACTTTAAAACGCTAGAGTACTTGTCTTTAACAATATTTTGGTATATAAGTAAAATATAGTTTATAACTNTGTCCATCGTTCCAACCACACTTTATACTAGGGTTGCCAGATTTTTTACGCGCGAAATCAGTACGTTAGACTTTTCCATGCTAAACAAATCAGTACTTTTCAGTACATTTTTGTTCAAAGCAAAATTATGAATGTAAGTAACAAATAATACTCTAAAACGCCAGAATATGGATCATAAAAAATTAAGGTGTTATTCATTTTAACATGAGTGTACACATCACTACACAGAAGCCAATAAATTATGTTATATTTATGTCATTTTTGTATAGAAATAATGAGATCATTTCTATCTTCAGTGTTTAAATAGTCAAAGAATTCTATACATTTCATTTTAAGATTACTTTTAATATGAAGTTCACTTTAAATAATTTTAATTAGAAACCGGTTTCTCTCTTTGCGCCAGGAAGCAAACTGTAGGCTTAAGATCCTCTCAGTTGCTTCATTTGAGTGTGGTATTGAAAAAAAAAAAAAATAATAATATATTTTTCAAACTTCGGAAAAGTGCCACTATTTAAGGACTTCATCTATAATTCCTCCTGGCTTAAATTAATTTAAAATTCACTAAAAGGAGTATCCAACTCTATGTCTTGTATGCAAAACTCTTTTACAATGTCAGTAAATTGTGAAAAAAGAGTTGTAAGTTATAGGCGAAAGCCTTTCGAATATTCAAATTTGTTGTTATTAAACTGAAAGTTGTTTTTGAGATAACTAACAACACTCGACAAAAAAACTTCAGCCTTTTTGTAATAATTTAAGCTCCATCATATCGCAACTGGTACGTAACGACCCGGCGATATGCCCATAAAACGATTGAACTTTTTGTTGTATTAATTTCTTGGGCATAGGAAACATTATCTGAAACATATCAACTATAATTAAATTATTTTCTTTTTACTATTTACAGTACAGTTTAAGTAAGTTCCAACGTTATGTATAACCTTAAGAAAATGCTAAAGTATTTTGTTTGAATTGAAAATTCAGTACAAATCAATACAAGTTTTGAAAAATCAGAACATTAGCGTACTGATTGAAGAAATGAACAAAATCAGTACAAGAGTTGAAAAATCAATACTGTACTGATAAAATCAGTACGTCTGGCAACCGTAGTTTAACCATATACATGTACAGTATTGGACATATCTATAGCACCCCCATTTCAAAGTGATATTGTTTGCCACTTATGTATAATTATTTATTTTTAAGAATTTTCAATTAAAATTCAGTTCATTCTCTAAAAAACTCATATGGGCAAATCTAAAAAATAGGTACACTCTCAAAAAAAATTTAATTTTTAAATTTGTGAGCACGCCTATGTTTTATATATCATTTTATTCGCATTCTCTTTATAAATCGATTAATATAAGTGTAATTCATTTTCATCAAGTGCTTCAAAAGTTAGATGCGGTATTCTGTTAGCACAATTCGGAAAGAAAAATTAAATTGTAAACAAATCAGCTGGCACTCGGCAAGATTGCATTTCTTGGCTCGTAAGTTTACTAGATCGTTTACGAGCCAAAATCGACTTGCAAACTTAAGCGGACTGTGTAAAAGCATTTTCATACAAATTTTGACATATTGTTTACGAGGCGGTATACTTACGAGGTGTAAAAGCCTCGCATTCACGTATAGCTCCTAAAATTGTTTAATTTTGTACGGAAAACCGGTTTATTTACGAGGTTTACACAGTTATGAGGCATTTACGCATTTATATGAATGCCCTGAATGTTTCCAAAAAATTCAAGAAAAAACAAAAGTTTATCGAAACCAGCAAATTAATTGAAACCGACTTTTTGAATTAATACGATGGAAAAAAACTACAACTTGGTAGATACCCACGTTCTTCACCAGTAAACTCCGCGCTCTCAGCGCTTTAATACTACTAGAACGCCGTATCTGCGCAGATACGGCATTTCAATAAGTTTTCCCGCAAAATTTACGTTCGAAAGAAAGACGTATCTACAGTTTCGCATACATGCAATTAAAAGTTGATGTTTTTTTTTCCATAAATAAAAAGAGGACATCTGAATTAGTCTAAAATAGTTTTCATTTACACAAAAACCATACATTGGACAGACCAAGTACAAACGCGTTTTTTCCAATTTCTCGGTTTGACTTCGAATGCAGATACCCACATTTTAAATCAGTACGGCAGTATAATCTTCACTAAGTAGAATTCTACTTTCTGTGTTGCTGAAAAAGAGGGGCTGAACCCCTTTTGCTGGGAACACCTTTCCACACAAATCACAGAAAATTAGTTAAAATAAATTATAAAGTAATGCTGTGACAAAATCGCTGGAATTGGTCAGCCGAGATAAAGTAAAAAAAAAAATATATATACAGTAAAATGCAAACATAAAGAAGTCATATGATACATCAGATAAAAGGAAATCAAATATACATTTTAAGAAATATATTTAAGGGCTATGTTAATAAAGCTTCTTTTTTTTTGAAAAAACTCATAGCATTTTTTTCATATATATTTATTCTCATCTTTTCCACAAATATCATACAATATGTATATCAAACGAAATATGTTTAAAATACCTTTGCTTAATTTTTCAAACGGTTAATTGGTTTCGAAGATACTGACGTCTTTAATCCTAGATATCGGCATAAATGCATTGGGGATCGATAGAGATCATTGCGGTGAGTATAACGGTATATATTTTTTTGCGGAAACAACTACAAAAGTTATTAAGGGTCAAAGGTCAAATTAAACACCTATATAAATAAAAATTTCTTAAAAACGAAGGCATGGACTTTTAAATTTTTTATCTCATTTGATAGGAAATTTAATTGCCTTTACTTTAATGCACATACTCTATATATGCATTGGTTAGTTTTCTCATAAATCCAATTAATGTAAAAAATATATAAAATAAATTTTAACAAACTCATTTTTTTAATTCCCTTATTAAGGATTTATAAATACGCAGAAAGGAGTCCCGCTTCTCTTCTCTGGCAACACAGAAAGAATTCTGCATAGTAAGGGTTATAATCCCTAAGTGCGGTCGAAGGCCGCCTACGTATAAAAGAGTTCCGCTTCTTTTCTGCGGCAACACAGAGAGGAGAATTCTGCGTAATAAGGGTTTTAAGTCCTAAGAGCGGCCGAAGGCCCCCTACGCAGAAAGGTTCCGCTTATCTTCTGCGACAACACAGAAAGGAGAATTCTGGGTAGTAAGGGTTATAGTCCCTAAGTACGACCGAAGACCGCCTACGCAGAAAGAGGTTCCGCTTCTCTTCTGTGGTACCACAGAAAGGAGAATTCTTTTTTAGTGAGGGTTATAATATCTAAGCGCGGCCGAAGGCCGCCTACGCAGAAAGAATTCTGCGAAAAAATACTGTGGATAGGGTAGCCGGTGTTGGATGGACTAGGGTTGTTTTATGCAAATACTTTGTAAAGTGAAGACTATTGACAGCATATTGTAAGTCAAATGAAAGCTTGATTAATTTTCGATTCAACTCTGTTAGGTCGCCCTGTGGCATTTCACCGTTTGTCAAATTTATTCATGTATTCCTTTATTTATCGTTTTTGTCGATTCACTGTATTTGGCTGACTTCCAAAACGTACCAATACAATGTTTTGATACTGTTCTACTGCGGTATTTAAACCGTTTATGTATGCAGAGTTGCGAAACATCGCATCCTTATACATTGCATACACTGACGTTAAGGAACAGTGCTGATACAATGTTTCTTCCCTTGATAATCAGCTGTTCTATGGTCAACTAGCGATGTTCCGATGACATAAAAGTATCGATAACAGTATGAAATGGTTTATAATCTGAGTATCGATGAAAATACTGGTATGTGTATCGGAAATAAAGAATAAATATTTTACCCTTTTGATACAAATACAAATTTTGACATAATATAAATGTTGAATTTTATGAAAATTAATAGGAATTATTTATGCGTAAAAACAAAGCACAAATCAAAAAGGTTTTATTCCACCGAATACCGAAAGGACTAAGCGCGAACTCCCGATGAAATTACATACGAAGAAATTCCAAATACTTTTTGCGCATTTTCCTGTTTAACAGCTCAACCTAATATTACCGGCGTGAGTTTTTCTACGCACGCACGCAAGTTTTTCACATTTGATCAACTGAAATCAATTTGCGTGCGTGATTTCTCAGAGTTGCATTTCTGCCAAACTTACAGAAGTTGAGCAAAATTTGGGCATATATGCAGAATAGCTCCGATTCTCAAATTAAAAAAAAAAAACATATGGGGATCGATAGAGATAACTGCGGTGAGTATAACGGTATATTTCTTTTTTTTACGGAAACAGCAATTACAAAAGTTATTAAGGGTCAAAGTTTAAATTAAACAATTTTTTAAATCAAAATTTCTTAAAAACGAATGCATTGGTTTTTAAAGTTTTGATCTCATTTGATAGGAAATTTAATTCCCATTAATTTGATATACATACTTTATATACGCCTTGTTTAGTTTTCGCAAAAATCGAATTAATGTACGCAGAAAGAAGTTCCGCTTCTCTTCTGCGGCAACACAGAAAGGAGAATTCTACTTAGTGAGGGTTATATGTATATAAAATTAAAGGGAATCAAGTTTCCTATCAAATGAGACCAAAACTTTAAAAATCCATGCATTCGTTTTTAAGAAGTTTTGATTTAAAAGATTGGTTAATTTAAACTTTGACCCTTAATAACTTTTGTTATTGTTGTTTCCGCAAAAAGATAGACCTACCATTATGTTCAGCTCAATCATCTCTATCGATCATCTCTATCGATGTTTTGCATTTGTTCCAAACTTTGAATTCATAGTCGTGCCAAAATGTCAAATGAGCACAAACGTCAAATCGAAATGTCACGCAACACAAATCTTGGAATTTGAGTTAGCTTTTTACGCACGCCGGTCAATTTCGGTTGGTCCCATACAAGTTGTATGTGCATGAGAAATTTTTGACAGTAAACTGCCGGCGTGCGTGAATATTAGGTTGGCCTTTAAAGAAACACAATATCATACGCAACCTTTTTTCCATCTGTGATCAGCCGATAATTAGTAAATAACGCATAGTGTCAATAGTATCGTCAACGAAGCAACGAATACCGATATCCCGGTATCGAAACAAAAGAATCGATATCCTCATTATATCAGCTGCATCCCTATAGTCAACACTTAAGCAAAAATGGAAAATACAGCGTTAAGAATTTTGGTAGAAAATTTCATGTGCCTAACTAAATATACAAATTGCATCGAAAATTATCGAAAAATACGGAAGAACAAAAAGCGAATAAAAGTTGTTCTGGCATTGTCCAAAACCAACGCAAGGACCCCAAGAAAAATACCCAAAACTGAGAACTTCTGGGAAGTAATAACGAAAATGCCAGACGATGTTTTCAGTAGCCATTTTCGGATGCAAATAGCCACCTTTAAGGTAAGTGTTTAGAATTTATTTAAAGAAGAAACCCAATACTAATACCTACTTCTTTTTAGAAATTGAAAAGTGCGCTAAAACCCTTTTGGCCAAACCGAAAACTGGCCGCCCTTCTTTGTCCTTGGCGAAGTCGCTCTATGTAACGCTGTGGAAGTTGTGCAACCAAAATTGCTTCCGGGAAGTAAGTGATCGGTTTGGCATCGGAGTTGGCACAGCTTATAGGTCATTTATCAAAACAATAAAGGTCATTCTGCGATTAAAGTCCAGGATCATTGTGTTTCCATCTACCGAAGCAAGCCAAAGATTGGTTATGGAGCAATTTGAAGCTAGCAGAGCACTCCCGTTCCCGTTTGTTTTAGGGTGCATAGATGGGACACATATCCGTATATCGCAACCGCTAAAGGACAGTATAAGCTATTACAACCGAAAGGGGACATATTCCATTATTGTGCAGGTAATATAACAAAATAAATGTAAATGCCACTTTTGCATTATTGATTATTATTATTTTCCCAGGCCATTGCTGATAGTAAACTTCGGTTTTTGGATGCGTTCATTGGACATCCTGGAAGATGTCACGACGCATCTGTATGGAATAATAGCCCTATCCGAAGAGCTATAGTCACCAACAAAATTAAAATACCACAAGAATGCCATTTGCTGGGAGTTTGTGCCTATCCTTTGGAAACTTATTTAATAGTGCCTAACAAAGACAACGGCCATCTTTCGGAAGAGCAGAAAAGATTCAACTACGTGCTGAGCTCTACAAGGGTTTTTGTGGAACAGGCGCTTGGAGTTTTAAAGAAAAAATTTCGTATTTTAAATTACTTAGAACTACAAAACCTAGCTCTGGCAAAGCAAATCATTATGGCATGTATGGTACTGCACAATATGATCATAGACAATGAGAACGTTACTCAAGATATGGAGATTATAGAGGAACGTAACACAAATTCAGACCTTGCTGCAGAAGAGTATTCGCATTCACAAAAAGAGGAAGCTAGAAGGAAACGAAGTAGATTGACGACGCTTCTTTCAGCTTAGATATACAGTGGCGGCCAAAAATGGATGAATGGTGTTTCGTTTTTAATATTTACAATGTTTTTCAAGCTAAAATTTTTTTGATATTATTTTATAAAAATATTATTCATGCTTTAACAAAAACCATTAAATCAGACTTTCAAACTATACAGAATTTAGAAAAAACCCACAAATTTTTGTCTAAATTTCGAGCTTTTTAGCCAGAATTTTCTGAAATTTTTTAGGTTTGCAGTTAACAGGATTATAAAATTTTAGTAAAATTAGTGCAAGTTTTAAGCGGCTCAAAAATCGTATTGATTTTTAATATTTTATTTTTTTGTTGACGGCCTTTTGCACCGAAAAACCGAAATTTAAATTCTGTATAAAGTGTGAAAGTCTGATTTATATGGTTTTTTAAAAGCATGAATAAAATTTTTATAAAATAATATCAAAAAAATTTTAGCTTGAAAAGCATTGTAAATATTAAAAACGAAACACCATTCATCCATTTTTGACCGCCACTGTACACCTATGGCCAAAATAATAGAAACACGAGATTTTGACTAATTTTTACTATTTTTCTGTTGCTTGTTTAAAGTTCATTAATTTTTTATAAAAGTAGTATTTTTTATAAAAGTATTATATAACAAAGACTTTTTTATATACTTTTATTAAAAATTAATTAATTTTAAACAAACAAAAGAAAAATAGTAATGGCCGAAATGTCGTGTTTCTATTATTTTGGCCATAGCTGTTCACACATACACATGTACAAACGAAAGTATAGTTAAAAACCAGCAAATTTCATTCAATAAATAAAAAAATTTTATTCATTCTGTGGTTGGTATTACAAATACATATGCATTGAATATGTATGCCTTTGAATTGGTAGGATTACACAAGTTAAAATTTGTGCTTATACCTTTGTTTCAAAAACAAATTCATTAATAGGTACATTAAATACTCACATACATATGTGCATAAGTGCACAGGTGTGTTTATAAAAATAACATAAAACCTGTTGACTAGTTAACTTCTAATAGTGCAAATTATTTCAGTTTAATTCGTTTTATGTACTTTTTTATGTACGTTTTTAGGTACAGTTGTAGCTATAAAAAATTAACAATATATAACTTTTCTCAAAATAATACCACCTCAACATTTTGACTAGATTTGACTATTTTTTATTTAATGTTCATAAAATGTGTATAAAAGTATAGCTCATTTGTAACAAAAACTGGAAGTTCTAATGAAAAAGCCTGTTTTTTAATTTTTGTACAAAGTTTGAAATTTGTTTTTTGTTATATAATGAGATCTACTTTTATAAACAGTTTATGAACATTAAATAAACAATAGAAAAATAATCCAAACTTGTCAAAATGTTGAGGTGCTATTATTTTGACAAGCGCTTTGCATGGTAAACTATAAAGAACGTAAATTATTTCAGAAAGAATTATTTTCATTCATTCATGTATGTTATTAAAAAAATGTATAAATCCTACTTGTTATTTACCAAACCGCCCAACAAAAAACGCAAATTGCGCATTTCTTCCAATTTCTCTTTTTCCACCTCTAGCTTTCTTTCTTCCAGATCCATAAAATTTTTCAGCGTTTCTTTGTCACTATCAGCCTCTTTTTGTAAAAATTCTAGAACTTCGTTTTTCATTTTTTTAGCTTTTGGTTCCGGTGATGAAGTATCGGGTTCTTTTTCATATTCACTATTCTCGTTTGTCCCAGAAAGTATTTCAATCAGTGAACATTCCAAATTTCCTTCCGGCACAACAACGTCACTCCGGCAACCATAAACCTCGTCCATTTCATCGAAAAACTCCCATGTCGTCGCTGCTTCGCCGGATGTGTTGTTTCGCTTTTTAATGCGTTTATAAGTGACCGTAAAGTTTAGAAATTTTCTTGTTATATCATCCCGAGAGAACGGGAAGTCCTNTTTTGGTTCCGGTGATGAAGTATCGGGTTCTTTTTCATATTCACTATTCTCGTTTGTCCCAGAAAGTATTTCAATCAGGGAACATTCCAAATTTCCTTCCGGCACAAAAACGTCACTCCGGCAACCATAAACCTCGTCCATTTCATCGAAAAACTCCCATGTCGTCGCTGCTTCGCCGGATGTGTTGTTTCGCTTTTTAATGCGTTTATAAGTGACCGTAAAGTTTAGAAATTTTCTTGTTATATCATCCCGAGAGAACGGGAAGTCACTATCCACTTCTTTGATTTCTCGCAAGACTTTTTCCCATAAAACGGACCGCTTCTTGCGTTTGGCACAGAATTCCCCTTCATTACGCAGCCTTGTATTGAGCAGAAGTTTCTTTTGCTCATGTGTCCACTTTCTTTCGCTGCAAAATAAATGTATACATAAACATTTATGTGAATATGCAATACAAAAATAAACATAAGCACCTACCTTTCGCTATTTTCCATTTTTAAAACACCAAACGCAAACAAAAACAAACGAAGCATCAACTTTGTTAGTGATGCGCTGGTTGCTCTAGCGATACGTTTCGATAACTTTTCGGATACGTTTTGGAACAGCTTACACTGTCAATATTTTGTAGTTCGGCGTTATGGAACATTACACTTTGTGCGTATGCAATGCAATTGACGTTTTGGAAGTCAGCCTTTGTTTACTTCTTTTAAAATACATAGCTGAGCGGGACTCTAATATAGCTCGACGTTACTCGTTTTAGAATATAAAGCCTCAAGTAAGGGAAAATATTTGTATTAGTTATGTAGATGTGCCAGTCAACACAATTACCAATTATAATTAAAGTTGTATTCATCTAATACCAAGCAAAATCATCGTTTTTCATTTAAACTAACAGCTTTTATAATTTCCTGGAACGTCCTGCTTGATTTGAAGTCACGTCTGGTCTACGTGCACGACTTTATTACGTTGGTGCAAATAAATTAAAGCAGCCGCAGTTTCGTGAATGCCTGGTTCCGGCAATTACTGCCTTAGAAGTCGAGCGTCAGGAAGAAAGGACAACAGTGAAAGCGAGTTATCGTTTGAGAGCACAGAAATGGACGAGACAAACCAGCTGGGCCCAGCCGGAGGGGGTCAATTAACCGTCATTATCGCGACATTAAACGCCTTAAGAGCATCGGTGGAGGAACTAAAGAACAACTCCGTCGAAAGCCAACGAGATATAATACGGTTGCGCGAGAACATTCGACCGCAGGAAATGAGCGAGCAAAACGTGACAACACAGTCAGCACAACGCGAATCGAGCATAGTCGCCTCCCCATAGTCGCCATCCCAACTCTACGATTTGCCCACCTTTGCCGGTAATGCGGAAGAATGGCCGCTGTTTTTTGCTAACTATAACGACACCACCGAGGCATTCGAATACGGCCATCGCCAAAACTTAATGCGACTACAAAAGTGCCCTGCAGGCCCTCCAAAAGAAACAGTGGCAACAATGCTTATCCACCCACACGATGTTGTTAAGGAACATCAATAACTACATAATTTGGTTTGTGAGTATTTTGCATCAGATAGCTTCGGCACCAATCCGACTTCGGCAAAGTTAGAGTCGGATGAAGATAAGCGAGCGCGTCATATACTAGAACCAACAACTACACGACAAGCAGATAAGCATTATGAAATGGGACTTATTTGGAAAAGGTTTCCGCATCAAGACAACGAATTTGCTGTCCGCTTCACGGACACACTTTGCTCCCGCGGACCACCGAACCTACACCAACTTTAACAAAGATGATTGGGACGGCTTCGCGGAAGTTACCGAGAGCAGTTTCGTCGCCCTTCCCACACCCATAAACGTACATGCTGGCGAACGCCAGTTCAGCAGGGTAGTCACTGACGCAGCGGCTCGCTTCATCACGTCCGGATGTACCGCGGAAGTCCTCCTAAATTTACCGCCCGAAGCAAATGTACTAGCAAATGAGTGTGACCACCTACGCCACCTACGGTCGATCCCGGGGACCCTCGAAAGCATGCTGTGAAACATACAAATAGTAGATATCTAAATGCTATGCACAAATTTACTTTAAAAGAACTAGTGTGAAACTGACTTATTATTTGAGAATTTATCTAAATTATTCCAATTATAAAATTGTGATGTAGCTTTATTCGAATTGTAATACGCATTTAATTTCATCTTCCGATTAAAATGGATCGATCTCTGTAAATTTTAATTGGAGACTATTCAATATTATCAAAATCACCCTCTACCAACTTAATTTTTACATATTTCGTCTGTTTTCCCTTAATTTGATAAAATACTTTTTCCTAGTTACGACTTAGTTGCAGCTGCAGCCGAAACTAAATTTTAAGTTGGTACTTAGCCAGAAAAGTCGAAACTAAGGCGACTATGAATAGCTTTAGTTGTGACTTAGAATAGTTTCGACTTAGTTGAGTACTAAATATGACTATGAATATGCGCCATTAAGTTTAAATTATGTTTGCCCTGAACTGCCATTTCCCCGCCTAATATGCATCATTTTCCTTTAATATTGGAGATTGAGTTTTTTTGAATACTTTTGCATTCCTAGAGATATGCAAAGGGTTTAACTATGGCTCTTGTGACTTCCACTCCTATTCTGCAACTCTTTCGTATTCGAATTTTGCTAAAAATCGTAGAAATAGTATGCTGCAATCCGAATCGTATTTTCGAACTTTCGAAATTCATAACAATGGCATGCCTAAAAACAAACGAGTAAGGTTTTTTGCGTAATTTTGTACGAAAACAATTCTGTGTCAGAGGCGAGATAAAAGATGTAAATCGATGTGTGTTTGCAGGAAATATTAGTGGTGTTCATTTAAACAGATAAATTTGCATGTACGTATATTTTTATCCACTGCTTTATATAAACGAGCAAAAAAGAATCTTTGTTGCCCCTTATCGAGAAACTTGGATCCGGTTTAGTTATTTGTGCAATGATTTTCGGTTGTTGCGTCCAAACGCATAATCCGAATCCAAAAGCTTTAACATCACGTGTAATCAAAGTATTGAAATTTTATTTAAAATAAGTGTTTGAAATTTCCGAGCACTATCTTATTATTAAATTCGGTTTGCACTATGCACTTTTTTGCAAATTTCGACGTGGGTTCTCCGCAAAAATACTGTGGATGGCGTAGCCGGAGTAATGTGCACAAGAAGTGTTGTATACCTTTGACATGCGGAAGCCCCTCTTCTCGGCAACACAGAAAGGAGAATTCTACTTAGAAACGGTTATAATCCCAAAGCGCGTCCGAAGGCAGAAGCAAGTTCAACAAAGTGCATGTTTTCAACGGCTTGGAAGAAGCTGTTATTGCATTAACTGGATTGAGAACCAGTTCTTCAGGCATAGGAGTAGTTCTGGCTTGTGGTCCAACAATTCGACCAGAAGCTGACATACCGCGCCCATGTTTACTATGCCCGACAGCAGCGCATATCATTGTGAAATCATTCCTATAGCGCGCTCTTACTCCGCTGCTATAATTGCAAATGCAATAGAATCCACCGTTTCCTTCAAAATATGTAAAATCAAACAATTTTACTATAAATAAGCACTTCATGATTGTTTTTTTAAATCCTTTGCACTTTGTTTTCCTCCTAGTACGGGAAAACAGGAATTTCAAGGTAGCTGGTGTTTTGATATGACATTTCTCTCACTCCCTCGGTTAGCATGGGGGCCATCTGGCAGGCGGTAATGTTTGCGTTGACTAGTGCGGATCGTATCTTTACAGTTAAAAATGCCAATTTTTTAAATCATTTTAGTAAGGCTAATTTTCTTTTCATTGGCTTTAACTAGCTTTTGGAAACGTAAATTTATTATTGCCAGACATGTCCGTTATTGCTAACATTGTGCCAGACGTCATTTTTTATTAAAAATAAATAAATTTTTCAACTCATTTTAGTAAAGCACAAAATTTAATATGATGTTGTTTAAGTACTAATGAATCTAAAATTAATTTGCCAGACATTAATTCGGTTGCTAAAGCAAGAGCCAGACCGATTTAAATCTGAAATGAATTACGCTGGTAGTGAGGGAGATAGTCTCAAAATAGTGAATTTTCATAGGATTTTAGTATGAAAACGGGAAACTATAACTACTTATCTAACGTTATAACATAATTCTAATTACTGGAATATCAAAAATTATATACATATATTTCCAAATTCATATGTTAAGGCAAATAAAACTTAAAACATTTCAAAAAGCATTAACTTGTATAATGTCGAAATGAAATAAAATAAGAAAAGCAAGAGAAAAACAGAAAAATTTTGATATTTATAATTGTGTCATAAAAAACACTGACTTACAATTGACTGATGACTCTACATCCCATTGGTAGAGGGATTCGGGGGTACGAATTTTTTGTAACATAAGGAGTTGAGGACTTGCTCTAGTTGCTAGTCTCTTAAAACGTCCTCCGATCACGTCGTAAGCAGATTTTCCATGTGAACTTGCAACAAAGTTCAATTCTGCCATTTCTTTGAAGGGATTTTAATGATTTCAGACCTTTAGTAAAGCTAATATGATTTATTCATATTGTTTTTGGTTTTTACATACCTTTCCTCTTTCAAAAATATACAATTTCATAAAATTTCAATGTCTATTTGAAGGGTGAACACACCAAAACTGCGACACTTTGGGAAGCTTATAACTTACCCAAAAAGATTTTAATATTTTGAAATTCAAATACCATAAGCTGACCATGATCTTAGATGGACGTAGAAGAAATTTCATTTGAATTTGATTCCTAGTTGAGTTAAAAATGGCAACCGAGTTAGGAACGAGACAAACCATTTTGCATGAGTTTATAAATGATCCGGCCTTAAGTACACGTAAAATTGCTAAAAATTAAAGATTGCACTATTCAACAGTTTTCAGGGTTTTAATCGGTACAAATAAGGCCAATAAGGTTAAAGTGATAAAAACAGTGCTCGGATGTCCTCAGTGCGTTTTCGCGAGATCCGAAGATTTTGTCGCGTTATGTTGCAAAATCCGTACGGAGATCGCAGTTTTTCGTACAAAAGGTAAAGCGAAAAGCTTCATTGAGATGTTCTACAGCTCAAACAGCGCCAGACCGAGGCGCAAAGTAGAATGTTACAGCGAAATCCCGCAGTTGGAAGTTGTATGAATTCTAAATTTAAAAAATACAACTGCATTGTTATGGACTACGAAACCTACTGCCTTAAAAATTCAAAATATATTGCAGGTCAAGATTTTTATACTGCTACAAGTCGTCAAGATGCCTCTGAAAGTTGTAAGCTGAAAATGAAGCCCGAATTTCCAAAAAAAAACATGGGTTGGCAAGCTATTTGTTCCTGTGGCCGTAAGAGCAGCCCTTTTTGCCCATCCGGGACAATGAATGATCACGTTTATCGGGATGAGTGCCTCAAAATGCGTCTTCTGTCATTTATCAATAGATAAGGTAGTAGGCCACTGTTCTAGGCGGACATGGCAAGTTGCCACTATGCCAAGGACACATTGCCGTGGTATAATGCAAATAACATCAATTTTGTAGCTCACGACTGCAATCCACCCAATAGCCCAGAGCTATGTCCTATTGGGGAATATTGGTCAATAGTCAAAGGAATCTTGAAGAAAACAGGTGAAACAGCAGTAAAAAATATTGAAGAGTGCAAAGCAAAGTCGTTGTGCGCATCGCGTCAAGTCGATGATGCAGTCGTGCAGAACATGATGGCGCGTGTGCGATGAAAATACCGATCACATGCATATGGAGCAAATAATAAATAATATTTTAAGATTTTAATAACATCTAAACTTCCAGGTTCTATAATACAAAAAAAAAAGTCATTTCAAAGCCTTCTAGTTTGCTTCTGGTAGTAATCTCTGTGTCGCAGTTTTGGTGTGTTCACCCTTTATCATATTGCTCTAGCGTTAACGACCTAGAGTCCAAACGCATAAGTAGCCCATTACGCCCATTTGGGTACTTAAAGTTGACATTACAGACAATGTTTTTATGTAAAAATAAAAATATTTAAAAATGCTATAATCAAAAAAAAATAAAAAATAAAAAATTTTACTTAATTTATTTTCGTTTTTCATACGTTGCACATTATTGTAAAAAATGTACAATTAAAGCCCATAAAGAGACGGAAGAAATACATTTTTTTCATTAAGTTGCGTTAAAAGGTGTTCAAGATACAGCACTTTAAAGAAAGGTATGTATGACGTTTTCTTAAAATTTAAGTCCCGTGTAAATAGGCAACCCTACGTCATATCGGCTAAATGTGCTGCATGTATATTCATGTCACCTAGATCTCTTCAACTTTCATCCAAATCCTTAGAGGTCTCACAAAGAGGTGGCCGCGGTGACATGAAATGCCTCTATTTCTTTTTTTTTTTTTTAAAGAACAGGCACAAATGAATAATTTGACAAAAAATCTGTTATTTCTTAAATTTTTTCCCTGTTAAATTTAGATTTTTTTGTATTTCTTTCATACAAAAAGAAAAAATCTTGAATGTTTTTTATGAATAAAAATAGTTTCTTAAAGATGTTTTTTGATAAAATAACCTCAAATGACAAAATGGTTAAAAGTTTAAAAAAATTGCATAATATATTTAAAAAATTTAAAAAAAAAATTTCAAGGGAATCGTAAGAAGAATAACTGAACCTAAACTCTTCCGATTTAGACTTGTGAGGTATCATTGGAAAGGTATTTTCTCACCCTTTTTATTTCTTTGCTAATAAACTCATTCAAAGGATGAAAAAGAAAGGTAGGATAAACGAACATCATTCAAAGTTGAATTAAGATGTGTTGGTATTTGAAAAAAAAAATAAAAATTTAACACCAATGTCTTTTTTTGCACATAAATAAAAATAGTAGGAAAATACTTTTCTACCGAGATCCCACAAGAGACCTTTTTCAAAAAGTTCTTTAGAAACTATTTTTATTCATAAAAAACTTCATTTTTGGAGGTATTTTCAAATCGGTCCGACTCGCGTAAATCTTAATATTTTTCCGAAATGTTTTGGTGGATGTCTTAAAATATAATAAATTTTGTAATCCCGGTGGAAAACGGCAACTTTTTTTGGCGATGCAGTCTAATATACATACGTGATTAAGTGGAACCACTTTTTTAAGCTGAATAGCGGTAATTATTTATGGAAAAAATACTCGATTTTCGGAATCAGCAAGCGATTCTGCAAAGGAACTGGATAGTGGCATCCAGTGCGCATTTTTGTTGTAAGTCAGTGTTTTTTATGACACAATTATAAAAATAAAAATGTTAAAACAATGTTATAAATATCAAAATGTAAGATAAGTAGTTATAGTTTCCAGTTTTCATACTAAAATCCTATGAAAATTCACTATTTTGCTACTATCTCCCTCACTACCATTAAATCGGTCTAGCTCTTGCTTTAGCAACCGAATTAATGTCTGGCAAATTAATTTATAGTCACTAGTTCTTAAACAACATCATATTAAATTTTGAGCTTTACTAAAATGTGTTGAAAAATTTAATTTTTTATAAAAAAATCACTTCTGGCACAATGTTAGCAACACCGGACTTGTCTAAAAGCTAGTGAAAGCCAGTGAAAAGAAAATTAGCTTTACTAAAATGATTTTAAAAATTGGCATTTTTAACTGTAGAGATACGATGCGCACTAGTCAACGCAACCATTACCGCCTGGCAGATGGCCCGCACGCTAAACGAGGGGGTGACAGAGATGTCATACCAAAAACCCGCTGTCCTGAAATTCTCTCTCGAAGACGTTGCTAGCTCTTCGACTACTCTTTCATCTATCTTCGAAAAACAACTGATAGCTGGCAATGCTGCACATGTTTCCGCAAGGGTTGCAGCATGTCGATTTTTCATTTTACGTTACGTTACGAAAATTTGGGTTTTAGAATAAGGGGGTTTGACTTTCTTGACCATATTGTCTCCTCTATTGATTGGAATGATGTTTTTGGGTCAGGCGATGTTGCTTTTTGTTTTCATGAACNAATGCTGCACATGTTTCCGCAAGGGTTGCAGCATGTCGATTTTTCATTTTACGTTACGTTACGAAAATTTGGGTTTTAGAATAAGGGGGTTTGACTTTCTTGACCATATTGTCTCCTCTATTGATTGGAATGATGTTTTTGGGTCAGGCGATGTTGCTTTTTGTTTTCATGAACTCAGGAATATTATTTTTAATCTAAGTAAAATGTATATACCTGTTCATGCCAAAATGTCTTGCTACCTTGGCACACGAGGAAGTTGAAACGTCTTAAGAATCTAAGAAATAAGTTCTTTAAAAAGTTTAAGCTAACTAAGGACAGCACACACTTTGATTCCTATACTAGTTACCGAGATCAGTTTAATACTCTCAATAAGTCCTGCTATAGAGGCTACATTGCCTATTTTGAAAGAAGCATTAAAAGCAATCCGAAATGTTTCTGGAACTACGTTAAGTCTATGAAGGTTTTTTATAAGAATGCTACGGCAGCTTCGTTATATGATACAGCTGACCTTTTTGCTGATTTCTTTGCCTCAAATTTTGTATCAGATGATGGGGTTGGTGAGCTAATTGCGGATAGTGACACTAACAATATGGAGTGTGCTTCCTTCGATGTAGGCTCTCTGATTCTCACAGACGAAGATATTCTTGATGGTATTACGAATCTTAAACATTCTTGTCATACAGTCGAAGATGACATGTCTGCTATTTTGCTGAAGAATTGCGTTTCCTTAGTAGAACCCTTGAAATTTATCTTCAATAAATCGCTATCGTCAGGCATTTTTATTCAGGAATGGAAGCATACCTCCATCACGCCGATATTTAAAAGTGGTAATAAGAGTGATGTCAGCAACTACCGTCCGCTCTCTAAACTAACTACAGTTTCTAATCTCTTTGAAGTTATAATAAAAACTAGGCTGTTTTATACTTTACCGCGTGTAATTTGCTCCAATCAGCATGGTTTTGTTGCAAGTTGATCCACTGTTGTTGTTGTTGTTTTTGTAGCGGCTACAACAACCCCGCCCAGATCGGTTAATATCTCAGTCGTTGTCGTCAAGTTCCACTAACGGCAGCCCTAAGAAGCGTGCAGCCGCCATTGGATCGCCCCACGGGGACAAAGCCGATAGGGTTGTCGGGTTTTCCGGGCATGCGAAGAGATGTTTCGAGTCGTGAGGGATCTCTCGGCATGCCGGACACTAATTTGGCACATCGGCGTTTAGTCTGCTCAGGTGTGAGTTTAACCTGCTGCAGTAGCCACAGCGAAGTTGGGCTATTGTGGTTCTGGTCTCCCTAGGCAGATGAAGCTCCGTCTCGTCAATGTCCGGTGGTTGTGTGCCTAGGAACGGCATTCACAGGTCTGGAGTCTACATAACTCGCTGCTTAATGAACCTCTGGACTTCGTCCGTCAGTTCGTAGAGATGCCTCCTGACGTGCCTAGGCGAGGGCTCCTCTGCAAGCAGCTGTCTGTTTGGGTGGCCACATCTGTGGCTCCCAACCAGAAACTGCTTGCAGAGCATTATGTTATGCTCCTTTACTGGGCGCATTTTCGCCTCGTCATGAAGGTGGTGTTCTGGCGACATTAGGAGGCATCCAGTCGCTGTCCTAAGTGCGGTCTTTTGTGTCGTCTGTAGCTTCATCCACTGCGTCCTACTAGTCCCCGGCGACCACACCGGTGATGCGTAGTTTAAAACCGGCCGGCCTATTGCCTTGTATGTTGCCAGCAACGTTTCTTTGTCTTTGCCCCAAGTACTGCCGGATACCGACTTGAGGACCTTGTTGCGGCTCTGTACTTTATTGACAAAAGCGGTTGCGTGCGCAGAGAAGGAGAGCAGACTGTCGAATGTAACTCCGAGTATTTTGGGGTTATTCACCGTCGGAATTGGTGTACCATCGAAGTGAATTCCCAGCGGTAGCCTGACCTCCTTCGTCCAGGTGGCGAACAAGGTCGCAGAGGATTTCGTAGGGGAGAGGGCTAGGCACTTTGCAGTGAGGCAGCGGGAAAGCTCGGAGAGATACCCGTTTACTTTCGAACACAAGTCATCAATTCCATACCCAGTCGTTATGATCGAGCAATTGTCGGCGTAAAAGATAATCGAGACTCCCTCTGGTGGTCGAGGGAGCTTTGAAATATAAAAGTTGAAAAGTATCGGGGAAAGGACACCACCCTGTGGAACCCTCTGTTTTATTTTCCTGAGTTTGCTCGATTTGTCTCTAAACATTACCGACGAGTGTCGACCACTAAGATAATTTGCCGGTCACCGTTTGAGCCTCTGTGGGAGAGAGAAAGCTTCTATATCTTCTAGTAGCGTGGAATGGCTGACAGTCCAACGCTACTAGAATCGTTCTCTCACAGGGACGGTTATGGTTGAGGCCACGAGTTATCTGAGTGTTTATGGCGTNTATGTACGTTTACAAGTTGCCGAATCTCCGCGTTGAGATCCCTGATACGGGGATCTCCGGGATCGGCCTGACGAAGGCTGTCACGCTCATCGGCATGAACAGCCGCTTCGGCATCCTGCCGGTACGAAGCGATCTGCAGCAGCGGTGATAGCCCTGCGGAACTTACGTTCACCAAGGTGGACGTCGGTTGGTGTGGGGAGCGCAGCGAAGTTGTTTTCAGTAAATTCTGCGAAGCCTTTCCAATCAGCTTTAGCAAAGTCGGTTGGTTTATCGATCGAGATGACTATGGGCAGATGGTCTGATGCCAAAGACAGCATAGGTCGCCATGATATGCTGTCTATCAGACCAGCGCTGACTATTGTTATGCTTCGCGAGCTGCAGCAGCTGCCCATAATCCTGGTGGGTGCGTCGTCGTTCATTGTGCAGAATAATGAATCGTCTATCTGCTCAGCCAAGTCAGTTCCCCCACGATCGTTTGACATTNTCGGTCGATACGAAGCTCCTTTGTTGGCTGGTTTCCCCGGTTTGAGCAGTGGGACCACTCTCCCCACCTTCCAGATGTCTGGGATGGTGAGATTGGCCATTGACAAATTTAGGACCTCCGTTAGGTAAGCTACTCCCGCGGGACCCAAATTTTTCAGCATCAGGATGCATATTCCGTCGGGATCCATGGCTTTGGAGGCTTTCGGCTTCCCGATGGCCACCTGAACTTCACCGCAAGTGAAAGCAATAGGGCACAACTTGTTGGCAGTTTGTGCAGCCTTCTGGTCACTCGACGCTTGGTTTTGTCCAGCGGAGGAAGCGGTATGAACTGCAGGCTAAAATAGCTCGCGCATCGCTCCGGGTCCGACGAAGCATGGGCGCCGAAATTTCAACTCTGTCGTCGTGCTTCGTCGGATTGGACAGTGACCTCACGGTTGACCAAAGCTTACTCCCACTTCTTGCGCTTATGTACGTTCACTAGTTGCCGAATCTCCGCGTTGAGATCCCTGATACGGGGATCTCCGGGATCGGCCTGACGAAGGCTGTCACGCTCATCGGCATGAACAGCCGCTTCGGCATCCTGCCGGTACGAAGCGATCTGCAGCAGCGGTGATAGCCCTGCGGAACTTACGTTCACCAAGGTGGACGTCGGTTGGTGTGGGGAGCGCAGCGAAGTTGTTTTCAGTAAATTCTGCGAAGCCTTTCCAATCAGCTTTAGCAAAGTCGGTTGGTTTATCGATCGAGATGACTATGGGCAGATGGTCTGATGCCAAAGACAGCATAGGTCGCCATGATATGCTGTCTATCAGACCAGCGCTGACTATTGTTATGCTTCGCGAGCTGCAGCAGCTGCCCATAATCCTGGTGGGTGCGTCGTCGTTCATTGTGCAGAATAATGAATCGTCTATCTGCTCAGCCAAGTCAGTTCCCCCACGATCGTTTGACATTCTTGAGTGCCAAAGATCGTGGTGCGCATTAAAGTCACCTACTACCATACGGTCTTCACCTCTGAGCAGCGCACCTATATCAGGGTGATATCCTGCCGGGCAGCAGGTGACAGAGGGTATGTACACGTTAAATATTTGGAGCTCAACATCGCCTGACCGGATAGCAATGCCCTAACATTATAGGGTGATACCCTGCGGTCAATGTCTGCTTCGGTAAGACGATACTGCACGGTGTGGTGCGTGATGAACGCTATCTCGCTCGCGATCTCGACGGTGCACGTTGTAAACGGCACAATTCAACAATGTTGAATTGCTGTGCAACTTCGTCTCTTGGACCGCAGCTATCAATATACCATGCCTTCCCATGAAGACGGTTATCTCCTCGATCTTGCTCTGAAGCCCGTTACAGTTAAACTGAAGGATCTTCATGTGGTTCGGGAGACGTGCGGTAATGCGGGGTGTGAGAGATGTGTGTGGCCTTGCCGCCATTGGCTGTGTGCGCTGCTGTGGTGGTTGCCGCCCTGTGGTGGTGGTGGGTGGCGTCGCAGTGGGGTTTTGCGACCGTGCAGCGCAACACGGGCCCTCGAAGTTCCTCGTCCAATCTCGCGTGGTGCGCAGACCTGAACATGCCCTAAAGTGCCACCAGCCAAGGCAGGTGTTGCACTTGACTGATGTCACATTACAGAATATCCTGGTCTGACATACCGTGCAGATTGTAGGAGGAACCAAGAGTTGTTGGCGGCGGCGTGCGGGTGATGGTGCGGTTGTGTGTGTTCTGTGGTCTGTCGTGGTTGTCGTGTGGTCTATTGTATTGTTATGTTGTTGTGCTGTGGTGCTTGTGTGGAGCTGCTCAGGTGGACTGGGGTTAGCCGTGGAGGCGGCTCTATTTGAGTNACATACCGTGCAGATTGTAGGAGGAACCAAGAGTTGTTGGCGGCGGCGTGCGGGTGATGGTGCGGTTGTGTGTGTTCTGTGGTCTGTCGTGGTTGTCGTGTGGTCTATTGTATTGTTATGTTGTTGTGCTGTGGTGCTTGTGTGGAGCTGCTCAGGTGGACTGGGGTTAGCCGTGGAGGCGGCTCTATTTGAGTAGCAGGGGGCCACAAACGACGTGGTCCACTGCCGATGTGTCCGTAATCCTGAGCAAACTCTGAGGTGACTCCACCCCTCGCAGGCATTGCACTTGACTGAGGTGAAGTTGTGGTGTAGTCGTTTCTGGCATACACAGCAGGTGTATGTTTCTGGCCCTGGGTTTGACTCGATTCCAGCCCTGAGCAGAAGAATACGTAGCGAATGTAGCCCTATGGACGAACAACTTCTGAGATACTTCGCCGACCTAACCGGGGTTAGATCGCCGAAACAACAGCCCTTGGTCGGGTAAAACCCGAGTCATTCCGGTACGTAGAACCGGCTGTCGTGGGAATAGTTGATCCACTGTAACTAATCTCTACGTTTTTACGGACCACTGTATTAAAAGTTTCCTAGCAGGGTATTAAATGGATACAATATACACGGACTTTTCCAAGGCATTTGATAGAATTTCGCACACGATTTTAATTAGTAAACTTTCGCCGCTTGGGTTTCACTTGTCCATGCTTCAGTGGATAAAGACAAATCTATCACACAGAACTAGTTCTGTTGTTATTGATGGCGCTTCTTCGAAGACCTTATTGCTCACCTCTAGAGTTCCGCTAGGTAGTATATTGGGCCCATTGTTCTTCCTAATATTTATTAGTGACATCGGGTCGACCTCTCTGAACTTGGCAGGACAACTTTTTCTCAAAGCAAAAATTCCTATCGCATAATTTGCCGTTAATTATCCGTAAATTATCCGTGAAAAGAATAATTTTGCCGCGGACATATTATAAAAAATATCGAGTGCCCTGCTAACTTCCGTGAAAACCAATGAAGGAAACCAGCTAAACCCAAACTAACTATCTGATAATTTGCCGTAAATTATCCGTTGTTTATCCGTGAAAAGAATTATCTTGCGGCTGACACATTTTAAAAAATATCGCGTGCCCTGCTAACTTCCGTGGAAGTCTGATAATTTGCTGTAAATTATCCGTTTTTTTTTCCGTGAAAAGAATTATCTTGCGGCTGACACATTTTAAAAAATATCGCGTGCCCTGCTAACTTCCACGGAAGTTAGCAGGGCACGCGATATTTTTTAAAATGTGTCAGCCGCAAGATAATTCTTTTCACGGCTAAACAACGGATAATGTACGGCAAATTATCAGAAAGTTAGTTTGGGTTTAGCTGGTTTCCTTTATTGGTTTTCAGAAGGTGCCCTGTTAACTTCCACAGAAGTTAGCAGGGCACGCGATATTTTTTAAAATGTGTCAGCCGCAAGATAATTCTTTTCACGGCTAAACAACGGATAATGTACGGCAAATTATCAGAAAGTTAGTTTGGGTTTAGCTGGTTTCCTTTATTGGTTTTCAGAAGGTGCCCTGTTAACTTCCACAGAAGTTAGCAGGGCACGCGATATTTTTTAAAATGTGTCAGCCGCAAGATAATTCTTTTCACGGCTAAACAACGGATAATGTACGGCAAATTATCAGAAAGTTAGTTTGGGTTTAGCTGGTTTCCTTTATTGGTTTTCAGAAGGTGCCCTGTTAACTTCCACAGAAGTTAGCAGGGCACGCGATATTTTTTAAAATGTGTCAGCCGCAAGATAATTCTTTTCACGGCTAAACAACGGATAATGTACGGCAAATTATCAGAAAGTTAGTTTGGGTTTAGCTGGTTTCCTTTATTGGTTTTCAGAAGGTGCCCTGTTAACTTCCACAGAAGTTAGCAGGGCACGCGATATTTTTTAAAATGTGTCAGCCGCAAGATAATTCTTTTCACGGCTAAACAACGGATAATGTACGGCAAATTATCAGAAAGTTAGTTTGGGTTTAGCTGGTTTCCTTTATTGGTTTTCAGAAGGTGCCCTGTTAACTTCCACAGAAGTTAGCAGGGCACGCGATATTTTTTAAAATGTGTCAGCCGCAAGATAATTCTTTTCACGGCTAAACAACGGATAATGTACGGCAAATTATCAGAAAGTTAGTTTGGGTTTAGCTGGTTTCCTTTATTGGTTTTCAGAAGGTGCCCTGTTAACTTCCACAGAAGTTAGCAGGGCACGCGATATTTTTTAAAATGTGTCAGCCGCAAGATAATTCTTTTCACGGCTAAACAACGGATAATGTACGGCAAATTATCAGAAAGTTAGTTTGGGTTTAGCTGGTTTCCTTTATTGGTTTTCAGAAGGTGCCCTGTTAACTTCCACAGAAGTTAGCAGGGCACGCGATATTTTTTAAAATGTGTCAGCCGCAAGATAATTCTTTTCACGGCTAAACAACGGATAATGTACGGCAAATTATCAGAAAGTTAGTTTGGGTTTAGCTGGTTTCCTTTATTGGTTTTCAGAAGGTGCCCTGTTAACTTCCACAGAAGTTAGCAGGGCACGCGATATTTTTTAAAATGTGTCAGCCGCAAGATAATTCTTTTCACGGCTAAACAACGGATAATGTACGGCAAATTATCAGAAAGTTAGTTTGGGTTTAGCTGGTTTCCTTTATTGGTTTTCAGAAGGTGCCCTGTTAACTTCCACAGAAGTTAGCAGGGCACGCGATATTTTTTAAAATGTGTCAGCCGCAAGATAATTCTTTTCACGGCTAAACAACGGATAATGTACGGCAAATTATCAGAAAGTTAGTTTGGGTTTAGCTGGTTTCCTTTATTGGTTTTCAGAAGGTGCCCTGTTAACTTCCACAGAAGTTAGCAGGGCACGCGATATTTTTTAAAATGTGTCAGCCGCAAGATAATTCTTTTCACGGCTAAACAACGGATAATGTACGGCAAATTATCAGAAAGTTAGTTTGGGTTTAGCTGGTTTCCTTTATCGGTTTTCAGAAGGATATTTTTTAAAATGTTTCCGCGGCAAAATAATTCTTTTCACGGATAAACAACGGATAATGTACGGCAAATTATCAGAAAGTTAGTTTGGGTTTAGCTGGTTTCCTTTATTGGTTTTCAGAAGGTGCACTCGATATTTTTTAAAATCTGTCCGCGGCAAAATCATTCTTTTCACGGATAAACGACGGATAATTTACGGATAATTAACGGCAAATTATGCGATAGGAATTTTTGCTTTGAGGAAAAGTTGTCCTGCCAAGTTCAGAGAGGTATCGGGTCGTGCTTTAGTACATCTAAGTATCTCTTATACGCAGATAATTTAAAAGTCTACTCACTTATTAGATCTAATAATGACGCGCTTCAACTTCAAGCCCATCTTGACAGATTATTTTTGTGTTGTGTTAAGAATCGCTTATTTCTTACTGTAGATATAGTGGTCTATAAGAAATTTATTTAAGAAAAACTAAAACTTTGTAAATATCTTTATTTTTACTTTATAATACATGATCGAGGTCGATCATTCCGGTCTGGTTGGCCGAGCTGTAGTAGAATGTAAGTAGTAGAATACACTGTAAATATGCCAATAGTCTGGCAGGTAGATATAAAAAGATATATCAAAAGCAAATGGCAGCGCTTGTACAAAGATTCCATTCCGAATAAGCGAGTCAATCGAAGCAGTCGCAGTTTATACTAAAATCTCCAGTTTTTTCTAAATAAATTTCTCTTCAATTGTATAAATAACTTCTAAATGAAAGAACCGGATTACAGAAATGTGTACCAGGGAGTGACTTTTTTCGTTGAATGCGAAGCAATATTGTCCGAATGCAGAGTCCTCAAAATGATTTTCCAGGATATGTTAAAGGCTATTGCATTTACCTACAGTCACTTTTTCACATAATGGAATTAACTAAAATATTTATGTATATCTAAACACTTATTGCACGTCCCCTACTTTCATATAACGCAAATGAAAACATTCCGCAACAATTTTCAAGACAACATAAATGGACTTAAAATGGGCGTGGGTTGGCTTACCAATATGGCCGTTGGTTAAAGGGACGGTAGGCGAAGGCGTTTAGAGAGATCATGAACTGTCATTCACAAAAATGCCAAAAATCACAATGTTCACTTGCGTTTTGCTGCTTTTTCGCTTGAACAAAGCTGAAAGCAGAAATATAAACACTCATAATAACTATTATTTTACCAGTCCCTCATATAAACATTTTTTTAATAATATTTGTTACATATTACTGCAATTTATGTATTAATTAAAAACGCTTTAAAAAATTTCCGTGCCAACGATTAATGTGCAATAACGATTACAATCAATGAACTGTCAAACGCCCAGTGCGAAGAAGAGCTTAAAAGAAAACGAAAAAGCACCAAACCAACCAAACAGAAAAGACCTAAGCATGTAATTTTTTTGAAGCCCGGTTCTTTTCTGCGGGAACACAGAAAGGGGAATTATACTTAGTGAGGGTTATAATCCCTTAGTTCCGCCGAAGGGTTTTCTCTGCAAAAGGTGTTCTGCCTCTCTTCTTCGGCAACACAGAAGGGAGAATTCTACTTAGTGAGGGTTATAATCCCTGAGTGCGGCCGAAGGACGCTTACGCAGAAAGGTTTTCTCTGCAAAAGGTGTTCTGCGCATCTTTTTCGGCAACACAGAAAGGAGAATTCTACTTAGTGATGGTTATAATCCCTAAGTGCGGCCGAAGGTCGCCTACGCAGAAAGGAGTTATGTGTGACAGTTTGTCATCGAGTGTAGACGTGTTTTTGACTACTCTCTAATTTTGCTTTGCTTTGTTTCTTCATGTTACAAATATTTAAAGACGCATACATATTATATGGCTGCTTTTTGTGGAAAGTGCACTAAAATGTTTGCTAGGAGTGATTCTTCAGTCGTGCCGTGTAAAGGTTTTTGTAAAAAGCGCTTTCATAGGGCCTGTTGTGATGGTTCTATCACGGAATATGACGTGAGGTGGTTTACAGCCAACCGGCATATTGGCTACCTGTGTCGTGACTGTGTTCATACTCCGGACAAAATTTGCAATATTTTTGAGTCGATCTTTGGCACTCAGAAAATAGGCTTGGAATCGATTATGACGGCTTTCAAAGTGAAGATTAGAGAATTAACCACCCAGATTGACTTAGTAAAAAACCAAGTCATTATCTTCAAATGGCAACAACAATGCCACTAGGGTTGATGATTTAACTACTGAAGTAAGTGCCCTGAAATGTGCTGTCATTGATGTAATCACTCACAACAGCAATAGCGGCTTAAACGGTTGCCGATCTTCGGATATTAATTCGAAATTTATTTTATTACGCATATCATTTATATCGCAGCTAATTCATTTTCGATGCTTGCTTTTGTAAGATGCAACAGTACTGCGTTTTTGAATCCCTATACTCAAACAGTCTAATACTCTGCATTTGTTCGGTCAAGTTTAGAGTACGCTGCCTTTATTTGGAGACCTTATTAACAAGTCCACATAAACAGGATTGAGTCAGTCCAGCGCGGGCTTATCCGACACACCTTAAGATCGCTTAACTTCTCCGACCCTATCCCATCCTATTCTTCACGTTGTCAATTAATTAACATAATACCGTTGCATAACCGATTTGTCGCATACTGATTTGTTTAGGGTCGCTATTAGCAAAACTCTTTACAGACGAAATGCCCCCCTAAAAATAACTTTGCAAGAAATCAATACGATTTCTAGATCTCTAGACCTTGATCTCTCTATGGCAAAGGGTATTTTCCAAAATCGGCTTGAATCTTATTTAAGCAATCTCAATAATATTTTATAATATTTAATTTTTTCTAATATGTGTAGTCTGTAAGAACATCCTGTTCATAGACTTCATAAACAAATTAATAAATAAATATACATATGTATGTACATCGAATTAAAGGGAATTAAATTTCCAATAAATAAAAATCCATGTGTTCGTTTTTTAAGAAATTTTGATTTAAAAAATTCTTTCATATGAACTTTACCCTTAATAACTTTTGTAGTTGTTGTTTCCGCAAAAAGAAAAATATACCGTTACGAACGTTAAGTTAAAAGTACATACATAGGTTGTATACTAGGGCGTGTCGAAAATCTAATTTTTCTCAAATCCCTTTGTAATAAAGAAAATATATTGTATCATGAAGTCAATAACAAGCCTGCAAAATATTAGTATTTTAGTTTAATTGTAAGAGCCCGCGCATCGGCCGCCAAGTGACCCACAGCACACTAGTCGAATAAGACAAATTCTTATTAAAAATTCTGGGTTCATCAAAAAGGTTTGGTGCATATTATTAGATAATGAATCCGTTAACGTAAAATATAATGTCAAATATCAATTCTCGCAGCCGTTTAGCTTATCGTTAATCTCAAAGTTATCTTTTTTCAATAAAATTGTAATTGTTCTCTTGAGAATTGCACTGGCCTATAGACAAAAGATGTAAAGAACAGCATTAATATTGCTGGCGTGCATTTAGGTCGCTGGTTCGCAATATTCTAATCTTGTTTTAATATTGGCTATAGTTTGCGAATTTTTGCAAATTTAGGAACAATTTCGGTAGCTCTAATAGAAAAGCCATCATTTTCCATCATCGTAGAAAAATTTTGTTTATGCAAATGAGTATGGAAACAGTGAACAGGCCCACACTAAAAACCCTAATTAGTTTACTTATGTTTATGCATACTATATAAAATTTGCAAATAAATGACAAAAAAATTTTGTTCAACATTTTTCTTATTTTAAGATATATAATTTGTTTATAATCTGAACGATTTTCATCATATTATTATCATAAATCAGTAACAGTAAGACTCGCCTTCAATTTGGTAATTATTACGTACCGATCGAGTAACATTTACCAGAGTTTACTTAAGCTCTTGTAGTAGAATGTAAGTAGTAGAATACACTGTAAATATGCCAATAATCTGGCAGCGCTAAAAACAAAAACATATATCAAAAGCAAATGGCAGCGGTTGTTACAAAGATTCCATTCCGAATAAACGAGTCAACCGAAGCAGTCGTAGTTTATACTAATGGGTCGATTGTCGTTAGCAATCAAACTTCAGTTGCATTGCTAGTTGCCAAAACGATATTACGGATGGCAACTGCCAACATTCCACTGACAACTGCAGTTGCTACCAAGTGTGTATACATGCTACTACATTTTTGTGGTTGCTGGGAATGTTTTGGGAACGTATTTAGGTGCGAAAATTGAAAAGTGTGTCGTATATTATACTTTTTAATAATTTGAACGATATTAACATTTTGCAATGCTTTCACAGAATATGGTGAAAATAACAAAACAACTTGAAATTTTAGTTCCCGTGGAGTACGCCCTTTTGGCGAAACAAACGCGAACACTGATTGCAAATTTTTTCCTTTATCAACTCAAGCACCCCTTTTAAAACTACCGAAACACCAAGTTTTCCAAATTGAAGTCATTGCTGTGGTACTTCCTTCCGCGAAAAATCGAAGAGGTGCGCAAGCTTTTTGTGAGCGGACGTATTAAAGTTGAACGAAGTGGATCAGCTGTTTATTAACCAATTATACTACAGCATCTTTTGGAAGTCCTCAATATGCTTTGAAAATGAACACAAAACGATAATAAAAGAAAAACCTTGAAAGCATTAACTTTTGCTTACAGTGCACGCGGTTGCTCTAGAGGATTGGAATTATCCTTTAAATATCGCCTGATTGAGGCCGCGTTAATGCACCTTTCTTCCTCGTTAAACAAATAATTGTGATGAACTTAGCTTTATTGCTGTCTTTTCTTTAAAACTCTTTATTTTAATAATTTAATTTTACTCGCACAGCTTTACAGCCGCTGGCTGGTTATCGAACTATCAAATTTCGATTATCGATAGCTCTACACTACGTTATTGAGAAAAGATTAGTGAAACGCAAAGTTAAATAGCGCAAGACGATGCAACGATGGTGGCGATCGATGCAGAAACTGGTGTAAGCGCAAGGGCAACCAAAAGCGTGGCCAATAAGGCGGTGGAAGCTCGAAATCAGCACGAAGTACTCGATGGGTAACGCGGTAATAGTAACCGCGACAGCGCCTGATAGTGCCGAGGCAGACGCCGCAATCAGCGAGAACCGTACTTCCGATTTAACGGCAATCGAGATACAGTTAGAGAAAACCTTCCACACATTCAATGGGGATAAGGGCGATGTCGTCAAGTGTATCAGCGAGTTCGAGGACAGCGCAAAAGCTTACGGGTACGACGAGGAAGAAAAATTTTTAATCGCGCGACGATTGCTCACTGGTAGCGCCAAGATATTGTTACGCATAGGTACGGTTGCCAGATGAACTGATTTTATCAGTACAGTACTGATTTTTCAACTTTCGTACTGATTTTATTCATTCCTTCAATCAGTACGCTAATGTACTGATTTTTTTAAATTTGTACTGATTTGTACTGATTTTTCAATTCTGGGCAATCAAATTTGTAATAGGGTTCTTCCCACCGAGCTTGGTACACGGTAACTTGGTGATCGATAATTTTTCCCCATGTATTTTGTTTGTGTAATATTAAGTAAGAAGAAAATAATTTAATTATAGTTGACTTGTTTTCGGCAATGTTCGATATACGCAAGAAATTAATATAAAAGACCAATCGTTTTATGGGCATATTGCGGGCATATATCTCGTGGCTGGATCGCGCGTGACTTCTTGCGCAAGAAATGCACGTTTCAATCGTTCCATTTTTATTTCTAATGCTCGAATTTCGCATGCCCGCGGTAGTCGGGTGCGCACGCTGGCAAATAAGAATTCATTCCGACCAAACTATATCGAAATGCACGCATTTTTTTCATATATAAATGCAGAAAAGTTTATTACAGAAGTTGTTGTTAAAAATTTTCGTCCACGAGGCGCAGAAATTGCTTAAATGTTGAGTTCTTCATAAAAAAATTATTGAAAAGCAAACAAACAAATTTTTTTGTAACGCAAATAACTTCATTGTATAGTTTAATGTTTTTTAAATCTGCACCCAAAAGAATTTTTTCATTCCTATTGAACTGTCGTTGCGCGTGGACGCGTTTTTTCTACGTTCTCTGGTCGTTTCCATAGCTGTTGTTTTTTTTTCCTGCTAACTCTAATTCGTAAAATGAGTGACAACATACATGTGTACATAAACTATCAGAAAGCAGAAATTGTGTGCCTTTCTATTTGAGACAGTGACTCTAATACGTAATATTTAATATTTTTGCCTGCTATTTTTGTACTAACAATGCCGTGTGTATGTGCAAATAAGGTAGAGCGTGCACAAGATAAAGTGCAGTGCAATGAGTGCAATGAGATTTTTCATCTAAGCTGTGTTAACCTTCTGCCAGCTGATCTTGAGTTTTTGCTAAAAACGGGTAAGCAATTTCACTGTAATCGGTGTGTTACCGACCGGCGTCATTCTCTTCGTTTGCCTCCACCACCCAACAACACGGATGAGTGTAATGCTAATAATATAGAGCAAAGTGAGTTAATCAAGTTGGTCAAGCAACACACATCTAAGCAATCAATTGCTCTAGAGGCAGCACTAAACGAAATCACCGCCCTTAAAGAAGAAAATACTCGCATGGTTGCTGCAGTCAATGCTCTGCGTGAAGACAATTTGTCACTCGTCAAACAGACAGAACCACTTGAAGCTGAAGTTCGCTCCTTGCAAAGTAAATTTCGCTTTGATGAGTTGCTGTCGGCGTTCTCCTCTCTTGCTAATTTAATCAAGGCGTCTCGCGACATCAACAAGTGTACCGACGCTAAGTTTTAAACTACCAACAACGCTTTGAAAAGTACATCTTCGAAAACTACAACTCGTTCAAACTCTCTTCGCTCTCTTAGCCCCGCTGGTGTCATCCCCGTTGTCTAAAATTTTCTGAGCCTATACCTCCGTATACTTCCCGTTGTCAACTTATTAACTTAAGTTCGTTAAATACTAGGCGTTCTTTCCTAGCAGCCTCTTTTGTGGCCAAAATATTGGAGGGCACAGTCGATTGTCCTAATCTTCTGGATAAGTTAGCATTAAACGTCCCGTCTCATAATCTGCGGCGTGTTTCTTTATTCTACCTGGGATTTCCTAAAACTAACTATGTAAAATTCTCGCCTTTGTTCAGAACCCTTTCTGAGCTAAATGAGCTCTCTGAATATGACCCGTCTCTCTCATTTGGAACAGTTCGTTTTGTCCTACTTAATTATTTTAGGTAGTATATAAGCTCTCTTGTTTTATAGTCAGTAAGGATTTATTCCATTTGATTAAATAAATAAATAAAAAAATAAAAAAAATAAAAAAAAAAAAAAAAAAAAAAAATTAAGGCTACTGCCGACTCTGCTTGCGTCGGTATCGGAAACATTAATGTCGGCGTGACAACATTAATGTCCGCTACTACTAAGGGACCACTCTCGTATGCTGATGCTGTCCCTAATTCTGCCTCTGCTGCTAATTCGGCTGCTGCTACTACCACTGATGATGTTAGTTATGTACATTCTCAACTAAACGCTGATGCTCTGTCACTCCCGCCGGCTGAAGCTAATTTGGAATCGCCTGCACAGTGGACACGAATGCAAAGAAAAAAGTCCAAAAAGCAGACTACCACTGACGTAGTAATTGGTGTCAACAAAACCACGGATCTCGACGTTGTCGCATCCAAAACCTGGATCCATCTGTCGTCTTTCAAATCTACTGTCAGTGCCGAAAATATCATAGCCTATGTAGCGAGAAATGCCGCAATTGATAGCGGCCAAATTGCCTGCTTCCCCCTCATTAAAAAAGAAACTGATATTAACAAGCTAAGAATATTAATTTTAAGCTTGGTGTCTCAACTACGCTCCTTGGCAAGGTTCTAGATCCTGCCTGATATGGCCAGCCGACGTCAAAGTTCGACCTTTTCAATTTATTCAAAACGCTACCGGAAAAAATAAGATTGCCTAGCAACTACCTAACAAAAAAGTTTGTGAGTTTAAAGAAGTAAAGATTTACTTTCAAAACATGGGCGGCTTATTCGGAGTTTGGTGTTATTATCTTTGTGGGAACGTGGCTGAGTACGGACTATTTTGATCAAGAGTTTTTTGATGCCAAAGTATATAATGTCTTTCGTAAAGACCGAGATGCAATATAAACGGGCTGCTCGCTTGGAGGTGGTGTGCTAATTGCGGTACAACGGAGATTACGGGCTTGTCAAGTAACTCTTTGGAATTCGGATACCATTTTGGATCATTTGTGTATCTGCCTAAGTGGATCACCTGCTTATGGCTCCTTATATCTAATTGCATCGTATATTCCGCCTAATAGCAACTACTCCTTTTATAAAGCACACACAGATAATATTGTTCACTTTGTTCATAAAAGCTTAGATGATAATCATCTTTGTGTATTTGGTGACTTCAACCTTCCTAACATTTCGGTGCATGTTGGTTGACAAGGTTCGCTATCCTGTTGTACGGACCAAAGGCGACGTAGTTTCTATTTGCCTGCACAACATCTAGTAGCCTTCTAGTTCGGAGATCGGCTCTAGAGGTAATAAATCTGAACTGCTCCAGTATTTCTGGTGAGTCAATCAGGCCATTGACGACTTTGTAAAAGAACGATAGATCCGTCATTTGCCTTCTGCTACATAGAGTTTTAATATTGTTCCTGAGATATACATCATTGACGTTCATATTGCTTTCGTCGCGCGAGTTATACAGCAAAAACATGCAGAGCTTTCGTTGAACCTTTTCAACATTGTTAGTTTGTTGTTCGGTATATGGTGCCCAGGCAATGGAACCATATTCAAGTATTGGTTGAACGAAGGTCGAGAAAAGTCTGAGAAGGGTTTTTACATCCTTGAATTCCTTGCCAAATCTGCAAACAAATCCCAGAGCACGGCATGCACGTAAAGCTATGTGGTTGATGTGATCTGAGAAAGACAGTTTATCGTCAATCATCACTCCCAAGTCCTTTATGGTACTGACTAACTGTACACGTTGGCCGCACAGATAATAATTGGCGGGCATTCGATGGTGACGTCGAGAGAATCCCATGACAGCACACTTTTTTATGTTCAGATGCAATTTATTCATCACACACCACTCTTCTAGTTCAGAGATATCCTCCTGAAGAGCCTTCATGTCGTGATTGTTACCTATTGCTCTGAATAGTTTCATATCATCGGCATATAACAAGTACTCGGATTTAAGATTCACACCTATGTCGTTTATAAATATGCTGAACAGAACTGGTCCCAGATGAGATCCTTGTGGTACACCAGATATAACATCAAACTCATTTGACAGATGACAATTGGCACGGACTTGCAGACGTCTGCCAGATAAATACGAGCGAAGCCAGTCTAATGCTCTTGATCGTACACCATAACTATTTACTTTTCGTAGCAGAATTTCATGATCAACCATGTCAAATGCCTTGCTAAAGTCAGTGTATAAGGAGTGTACGTCTAGTCCGTTGTTCATTGCATTAAGTATGTAGCTGATGTAGAGATATAGATTGGTAGAGGTGGATCTCCCACCAAAGAATCCATGCTGCTTGGAGATTATCACATTTTTAAAAGCAGAGGTTAATTGAGGCAAGACGATTTTTTCTAGTAATTTAGCGAGTGAAGATTGGATGCATATAGGTCTATAGTTGTTCACCTGGGCTTTATCACCCGATTTATGTATAGGGCTTATGTATGATAACTTCCACGTCGAGGGAAAATTACCTGTTTGAAGCGATTTGCTGAAGATATGTGTGATTGGCTCACAGAGACCAACAGCACAGTTTCTTAAAAAGATGTTTGGTATATGATCAGGTCCAGCGCCTTTGTTGATATTTAAAAGAGTTAGCTGACGAAATACATCATTGAAGCATACTTCAAATTCCACCATGTCGACATCTGGATGATCACATTCTTGGTGTGTAACAGCCTCTGATGCGGGTTCTTTATATACGCTTCTGAAGAATGACGCGAAGAGGTTACTTATTTCCGCGCCATTACATGCAGTAATTTCGTTCCAAGTCATAGTCGAAGGTATATCGACATCGTTGCGCCTTTTATTTTTTACAAAACTCCAGAATCTATTAGGATTAAATTTCAAATCGTTCTCTACTTTTCCTAGGTAACTCTCGTAGCATGATGTACTCAGCTTTTTACACTCGGACCTTAAACTACTAAATACGACATAGTTTGCTTGGGTTTTTTGCTTCTTATACCTTTGATGTGCAATTTTCTTTTGCTTAATTTTGTAAATCAACTTTTTTGAAAACCAACAAGGGTATTCATTATTCTTCTTAACAAATATTGGGACAAATTGAGCAATGCCCGAGTACACAATCTCATAAAACCAGCTCACTTTGTCATCGATATTTTCCAGCTTATATAAGTCTATCCAGTTTACGCCCAGGAAGAAGCTATTCAACGCTGCATAGTCTGCCTTTTTAAATACATAAGTAGGAACGTCATTTTGCTTCAGATTTGCACGGAATTTATGTTGCACCACCAGCGCGGGGTGATATGCATCCTCCTGGATAATGGGATCCGCCTTGTTAATCAAGAGGTTTAAATCGCTGAAGCATAGATCCAACATTCGTCCGTGCTCATTGTAGGTATTGTTTTGCTGGAGGCATCCAGAGAGAAGAAATTTTTCATACAATATTGACTCACACTCAACTTGTGGTAGACTACTATTAAGATTATAATCACCGATTATCATAAGACTGCTGTTTGGATATTTATTTCTAAGGTAAGAAATGGTAGCTATATGACTGGAGTATACATCAGAACGTGATTTTGGTGGAATATAAACACACAGTATGATGATATCACCACCACCGTGGCCTTTAACTTTAACGAATACTTGCTCCAGGTGATTGTTGCTTATTGTTAATTGTTCAACCGATATACGGCGCTTGACAGCAATGAAGACACCGCCACCGCGCTCATGTATGCTGGTCGTTTGATCCCTGTCCCTCTTATAGATATTATACGTACTGTCAACAATTTCGCCATCCAAAATAGACGGATGCAACCAAGACTCCGAAATACATAGTACATCACACTGCCAACTAGCTGTTATAGTGAAAAAATCTTTAAGTTTAGTTCTAAGCCCCCTTGCGTTCTGGTAGTAAACTAGCAGATCTTGTTTGGCCTTAGTGGTTCTCCTCGTCGCTTCGAAATCCAGGCACATTCACAATTCTTGGGATACCATTTATATACCTGATTGTCTTGTTTGATTCATCATTATTTTTAAGAGCCTCGAGCTCTTCCCGTAGGCTGTTAAGATGATTCTGCTGGCACCGAGTCAAATCTGGTTTAAAATTTATGTTGTCTCTGTTGTCTGTATGTTTTATTTTGAGAATTCTTCTTGCATCATCAACCGAAGGCGTAGTGATCAACAGAGGGCGAGTTTTGCGGTCTTTTGGGCGACCAATTCTGCGCATTTTCATATTAGAAACAACTTCGGCTAACTCAGGTGGTAAAGCTTTGGAAACCACTACGCGGTCATCATACAATCGCTCAGAGCCCACTTGCTTCTTCGATTCAGGACCATTGAAGGCGATGACATTTCTTTCGCGCTT
>NW_016157126.1:196067-199421 GCF_001687245.7 Rhagoletis zephyria | reverse complement strand
CGGATGACCTAAAAGTTTTTTCTTCGATTAAGAGTTCTGAAGATGCTTCTAGGGTTCAATTAGATATAAATAGATTGTACTTATGGTGTTGTCGGTCTCACCTACATCTCAATATTAGCAAGTGTTATCACGTAACGTTTTCCAAACTACGTAACGATGTGCAAACGTCATACAGTATCTCTGGTACTCCCCTTCAGTCAGTTTCTGAGATCAAAGACCTTGGTGTAATTTTCGATGCGTCTTTTTTATTCAATAACCACATCAATTTTATCATATCTAAATCATATGCTGCGTTGGGATTTGTTCTTCGAAATAGTAGTAATTTTAATGATCCCTACACTCTGAAATTACTCTACACGTCTTTGGTTCGTCCAAAGCTTGAATATGCAGCACTCATCTGGAGACCTCATCATAAATTTGCCGTATTCAAAAAATTTTCCTTATATATGCCCTTTCTTCCCTCAATTTCTCCACTCCCATCCCTCCGTACAATTCCCGCCTCCTTTTGATTAACCTTAAGTCCCTTGTCTTTTTTGCGTGGCTTGGTAAGTGGTGAAATCGATTGCCCTGCATTACTGCTTGCTATTCAATTTCTTATTCCTGCGAGAACACTTCGTTTTAATCTTCCCTTTTACCTCAAGGCCCTCAGTACGAATTACGCAAGAAACGCCCCGTTAGTGCGTGCACTTCGAGAACTCAACGAGATTTCGAATTCTATTTTGCTTGATTTTTCTTTGCCCAAGAATATATTTTATAGTTTATTGAATTGAATTTTATTTTAGTGCCTTCTGCACTTTAGTTCTCTGTATCGTTTTAGTCAGTAAGAACCTTTGTAGTTTATTGACTTTTGAAATAAATAAATAAATAAATACTTCCTTTCAAAGAAAAATAAAAATTTCCAAAACACTGCAAAAATTTTCACTTGTTCATTAAAAAAAACTATTTGGAACAACATAATTTACACTGTGTTCTTTTCGACTACAAAACTAGACGCTGCCTAAATATCGTTGAAAAATATTAATCTTGGTAAATTCGGGACCCGCTTGAGGAAGCCTTACCCATACCAAGATATTATTAAAAACAATTACTCTGGCGTTTCAAAGTATTATCTGCTACTTAAATTCATGATTCTGCTTGCAATAAAGGTGTACTGAAAAGTACTGATTTTTATAGCATGAAAAAGTCTAATGTACTGATTTCGCGCCAAAAAATCTGGCAACCCTACGCATAGGCATCATTGACGGGTGGAATAAACTTAGACAGCAACTCATCGACGAATTTAAAAGGCCGCTAAGTGTCAAAGACATCTTCCTTCAATTGGAAACGCGCGTTTGGGAAAAATCAGAAACTCTTACGTATTACGTTCTGAGCAAGCAAGAACTTGCTCAGTCAGCACCAATCGAAGAATACGAACTGGTGGAGTTCATCATTGACGGGCTAAAAGACATCTCGGCCAAAGCACTGATTTTTAGCGGAGTGGCGACAATCGAAAAACTTAAAAAGCTGATACCACAGTATGAAAGGCTCCGAGCAGCAACCGAGAAGAAAGTGAGCGCGCCAAACTCCATTGGCGACATGTCAGCAGTAAGATGCTACAACTGTTTCCGCTATGGGCACTACTCCAAGGACTGCGCAGAGAAAAGGCGAGCACCCTTGTCTTGTTTTAAGTGTGGAGCAAAGGAGCACCAGTATAGGAACTGCCCGTCAAGACTGTAGCAGCATTGGACGACGACGGCAACTTTAGTTCTGTACACTTTAAGGAAAGGGTAAGTGATGTATTATGGAACGAATTTCCGTCATCCCTTGTCAAATTTGGTTTGGAGACCAAACCAAATTTGACAAGGGATGACGGAAATTCGTTCCATAATACATCATACACCCACCCTGTCGGAAACAACAACAACCAAACCGTGGAAACCGTGATTGTCTTCCCGATTTTGTCCATTTTTTTACTTTGCTTGATACCGGGAGTCCTTGTAGTTTCATTCGGCAGTCGTGCATCCCAGTTACAGCAAAATACAGTAGAAGTGTGCGTGTATTTAGTGGGATCGGGAGAGTTAAAGTGAATCCGGAAGAGAGCGTATTCTTATTAAATTTAAAAACTATGTTAAACCGTTAAGAGTCTACGTACTCACCGATAACGAAATGCCTTTTTCACTATTGTTAGGAAGAGACTTCTTAAATACTTTTTCCATACGTTTGTATGTCAACAATGAATTGCTATACTCAAATAAACAGACCACATATAAACTAGAAAACGAATTTCCGCTTATTTCCGTTGATGATAGTGACAGTAAACGTAAGTCCAGTAAAGCCACTCCAATCTTAAGAAAAGCCAGTGTAATTCCGGACCTCAAAGAAGATTTTAATATTGAAATTAGTGAAAATGATGAGATTGACGTAAACCCTCAATTACCTTTAGCTTGGTCAAACAACTTCCGTCTTATGATAAAAAACACTTATGTACGAAAACAGATTGAAGAACTTCCGAATATTGATTACGAAGCTAAGATCTTACTTACGTCAAACACTCGGACCTTCTGTTCACCAAGGCGGTTATCGTTTGCCGAGAATTGAAGTCAATCGAATTATAGATGACTTGCTTAAGAAAAAGATTATCCGACCGGGGCACCGAAATTGCGCATATGGAAACTGTGCATTTAGACATTATTTCGGTTTCAACTGAAAACCGAAATAATGCATATGAAAAACCCGAAATAATGCATACATGCACACTTTCGTTTGAAAACCGAAATAACGCATATGAGAAAAACGAAGTAATGCATACATGCACAGTTTCGGTTCAAAACCGAAGTAATGCATACATGCACAGTTTCGACTCAAAACCCTTCGGCCGCTTACGCAGAGAAAAGTTCTGCGCAAAAATACGTCCGCCCTTCTTTTCCGGCAATACAGAAAGGAGAATTCTACTTAACCGAAATAATGCATATGAAAAAAACCGAAATAATGCATATATGCACAGTTTCAGTTGAAAACCGCAATAATGCATATTAGAAAAACCGAAATTATGCATATGCACTCTTTCGCTTGAAAACCGAAATAATGCATATGAAAAAAACCGAAATAATGCATATATGCACAGTTTCGGTTAATGAAAACCGAAATAATGCATATGAAAAACCTCGAAATAATGCATACATGCACACTTTCGTTTGAAAACCGAAATAACGCATATGAGAAAAACGAAGTAATGCATACATGCACAGTTTCGGTTCAAAACCGAAATAAGCATATACAAAACGTAGCATACATGCACAGTTTCGACTCAAAACCGAAGTAATGCATATGACAAAAACCGAAATAGTGTATACATGAAAACGAACTTCTTTCTGA
>NW_016157126.1:184823-195443 GCF_001687245.7 Rhagoletis zephyria | reverse complement strand
GAACTTCTTTCTGAGTAGGCGGCCTTCGGCCGCGCTTAGGGATTATAACCCTTATTTCAACCGAAACTGTGCATATATGCATTATTTCGGTTTTTTTCGTATGCATTATTTCGGTTTTTTTCATATGCATTATTTCGTATGCACAGTTTCCATATGCACAATTTCAGGGTGCCTATCCGACCTAATGACTCGCCTTATGCATCGCCAGTCGTTCTTACGAAGAAAAAATCTGGTGGAACCAGAATGTCCATCGATTATAGAAACTTGAATAAATCGATTGTGAGAAATAATAACCCACTTCCATTCATAGGAGACTGTTTGGAATATCTTGGGGGTAATAAAATATTTACCCTTCTAGATCTGAAGTCAGGTTTCTTTCAAATTACAATGGAGGAAAACTCAATTAAGTATACTTCGTTTGTAGTCCCGAACGGACAATATGAGTTTATAAGAACGCTATTTTGGACTCAAAAATGGTCCAGCCATTTCCCAAAGATTCATAACAAAAATTTTGAAAGAATTTATTGAGAAGGGTGAAATAATAGTATATATGGATATCATCATTGGCAGTAGAACAATAGATACCCACTACGATTTAGTTAAGAAATTATTAGAGAAACTGTCCGAACATGGCCTCCAGATGAAACTCAGCAAATGCAAATTTGCATGTAGTGATATTGAATACTTAGGTTATAGGGTGTAAGAGCACGGTATACGCCCACCGAATCCCACATTAAAGCGGTAACGAATTATCCGCCCCCAAAGAACCAACGGTAACTTCAGGCTTTCATTGGACTTTGTTCCTATTTTAGAAAATTTGTTCAATCCTTTGCAGTACTCGCCCGACCATTATATGACCTACTTAAGAAAAACAAACGCTTTGATTTAACGCAGAATGCAACAATGCTTTTCGAACCCTCAAGGAAAAATTAGTATCGAGCCCAGTGCTGGCAATATATAATCACAAGAAATAGACGGAGCTGCACTGTCATGCTAGTGCACATGGTTTCAGCACTATATTGTTACAGAAACACCTTCCTTCTTGGCCACCTTCATCCCATAGCATTTTTTTCGAAAGGAACTTCCGATGCCGAGAGTAGATACCACAGCTTCCAATTGGAAACATTAGCCATTATTTACGTACTACGAAGATATCGAGTGTACTTAGAAAGGATTAAGTTTAAAATACTAACTGATTGCAACTCATACACAATGACACTTAATAAAAAAAATTGTGAATAGCCGGAGAGCTAGATGGGCCACGGCCCACGATAGCCGGTTCTACGTACCGGAATGACTCGGGTTTTACCCGACCAAGGGCTGTTTTTTCGGCGATCTAACCCCGTAAGTTCCGCAGGGTTGTCACCGCTGCTGCAGCTCGCTTCATCCCAGCAGGATGTATTAAGGATCCACGTCCGAATTTTCCTGCCGAAGCGGCTGTTCTAGCTGATGAGCGCGCCATCCTTCGTCAGGCCGATCCCGGAAATCCCCGTATTAGGGATCTCAATTCGGAGATTCGGCAACTTGTGAACGTACATAAGCGGAAGAAATGGGAAGAGCATCTGAAGACCTGCAACTTCGCCTCTTGTGTGAGCAAGTTTTGGTCAACCGTGAGGTCGTTGTCTAACCCGACGAAGCGCGACAACAGAGTCGAGATAGACTTTGGTGACCACGCTTCGTCGGACCCGGAGAGATGCGCGAGCTATTTTAGCCGGCAGTTCATTCTGCATCCTCCGGTGGATAAAGACAAACGTCGAGTGACCAGAAGGCTGCACAAAATGCCAAAACCTAGTGCGCCTCTTGTTTTCACCAGCGGTGAGGTAAGGGTAGCCATCGGGAAGGCGAAAGCCTCCAAAGCCATTGGACCCGACGGAATATGTATGTTGATGCTGAAAAATTTGGGTCCTGCGGGAGTAGCGTACCTAACGGAGGTCCTCAACCTGTCTATGGCCACTCTCGTCATTCCAGACATCTGGAAAATGGGAAGAGTGGTCCCACTGCTCAAGCCGGGGAAACCAGCCAACAAAGGAGTATTATCGCCCGATAACTCTCCTTTCCCCGGTAGCGAAGACACTCGAGGCCCTGCTGCTCCCGTACTTCACGAACCACCTGACCCCAGCGAAGCATCAACATGGGTTCCGTAAAGTGCATAGTACAACAACAGCACTTAACGCCATAAACACTCAGATAACTCGTGGCCTAAACCGAAACCGCCCCTGTGAGAGAACTATTCTAGTAGCGTTGGACCTGTCCAAGGCGTTCGACACTGTCAGTCATTCAACGCTACTAGAAGATATAGAGGCCTCCTCACTCCCACAGGGACTCAAACGGTGGTCGGCGAATTACCTGAGTGGTCGACACTCGTCAGTAATCTTCAGAGACAAAACTACCAAGCCACGTTAAATTAAACAGGGGTGGTGTCCTGTCCCCGCTACTGTATAATTATTACATATCAAAGCTTCCTCAGCCACCAGAGGGTGTTAATATAGTCTCGTATGCTGACGATTGTTCGATCATGGCGTCTGGGAATGGAATTGATGACTTGTGCTCGAAAGTAAACGGTTACCTCTCCGAACTTTCTCGCTTCTTCACTGCAAGGAGCCTTGCCCTATCCCCTGCGAAATCCTCGGCAACCCTTTTCACCACCTGGACGAAGGAGGTCAGACTGCCCCTGGGTATTCACGTCAATGGCGTAATAATACCGACGGTGAATAACCCGAAATCCTCGGAGTCGCTGGCCGGCAGCACTTGGGGCAAAGATAAAGAAACGTTGTTGGCAACATACAAGGCAATTGGCCGGCCGGTTCTAAACTATGCAGCGCCCGTGTGGTCGCCGGGGACTAGCAGGACGCAGTGGATGAAGCTACAGACCTGCCAAAACACGGCATTACGAACTGCGACAGGATGCCTCCTGATGACGCCTCAACACCACCTCCATGACGAGGCCCAGATGCTCCCTGTAAAGGTGCATAACATGATGCTCTGCAAGCAGCTCCTCGCTGGGAGCCACAGACGTGGCCATCCCAGCGGGCAACTGCTCGCGGAAGAGCCCTCGCCACGGCACGTCAGGAGGCATCTTTACGAACTGACAGACGAAGTCCAGAGGTATCAAACAACCTCTGGACCCGTCAACTTACCGACAGGCCCTGAACGGCATTCACAGGGAATCAGTCTCAAATTATGTAGACTCCCGCCCTGTGAATGCCGTTCTAGGCACACAACCACCGGACGTGGACGGGACAGAACTTTGTCTGCCTCGGGAGACCCGCACTACAATAGCCCAACTTCGCTCTGGCTATTGCAGCAGGCTCAACGGCTACCTGAGCAGAATCTTCACATGCCCTGAGAATCCCACTCAGCTAACGCCCCTGTCCCTATGGACAGCCCCTCTGGAAGTAGCACACTTCCTGGGCCTCCCCCTAGCTGAAATAGACGACAACGTTGATGGATGAACCGCCCCGAACGGGGCTTAGTAGCCGCTACAACAACAACAACATGGGCGACAGATGTGGCCACCCAAACAGACAGCTGCTTACAGAGGAGCCCTCGCCATGGCACGTCAGGAGGCATCTATATGAACTGACGGACGAAGTCCAGAGGTTCATTAAGCAGCCTCTGGACCCGTCAGCATACCGACAGGCCCTGAACGGGACTCAGTCTCGAGTTATGTAGACTCTAGACCTGTGAATGCCGTAGTAGGCACACAAACACCGGACATTGACGCGACGGAGCTCCATCTGCCTCAGGTGACTAGAACAACAATAACCCCACTTCGCTCTGGCTACTGCAGCAGGCTAAACTCTTACCTGAGTACGCTAAACGCGGATGTGCCGAATGGTTGTCCGGCATGCGGAGAGACCCCTCACAACTCGAATCATCTCTTCGCATGCCCGGAAAATCTACAGCCGTAACGGCGTCGTCCCTGTGGACCGACCCCATAGAGGCTGCACGCTTCTTGAGGCTGCCGTTAGTGGAACTCGACGAGAACAACTGAGATATCAACCGATCTGGGCGGGGTTGTTGTAGCCGCTACAACAACAACAACAATCTGGGCCTTAGAGCTAGAAAACTACAACTATTCAATATCGCATAGAGCAGGCACTAAAATGCCGCACGTAGACGCACTCAGTAGGAACGAATTTGATTGTGAAAATGTAAGTGCTATAATCGACAGTGAAGACTTACAGCCGCACTCAGAGTCGTTTAATGATTACTTAAGGTGTCCCTCAGCAACGATTTGAAAAAAGTCCCTCTCAGAGTCAGTTAATGATTCGTTAACGGCATTTAATGAACATTAAAGTTAAGTAAACAAAAACCTTTACTTAACTTTTGAACGAATGATTTTGAAATTTTTTGTTTTTTTTCAATAAGTTTCAATTTCGATAACGTTGCTGTAACAGTGGCAATGGCCCAGCGAGCAGAGCACTTTCGTGCCATTCAAGAGATTCGAGTTCGTTCCGCGGCAACGAATTTTTTTTAATAAATTTTTTTTAGTTTTATTGCTTAAAAATTCATATTTTTTATTTTATTTAACGTTTGGAAACTTTCTTGATTCATCTTTTTTCTTTTACTTTCGGTTTCTCAAATTTATAGTTTTTCCTGTTTTAAAAAAATATTCTTTTCATTTCGTTTAGTTTTTAGAAAACTTATTGCTAAACGATAAATATAATAACACTATTAGCACATCTTTCAATTAGTCGTTCGAAATATAAAAAACGGCTTTCAAGATAGTTGCCGCAATATAAAGACTCTTGTCTCTCGAAAGACTGAGGTGAGTTGAAAGACAGATGCCAGAATTGGCCTGTTATTGGTCTTTTTTATCTTTTATCAAACAGTTTCTAAAAATTTAATTTAATTTACAAGGCGTACTTAGCACGGTGCATAGGCAACTGGCTGAGTCAGTGGGATCGTCGGTTCGAATCCTACTGAAAGAAGTCTGATGAGGAAATGTGGTGATTTCCGAAATAGCTATCACTTCTACCATTTTTTCAAATTATTGTTGCTTTTCCACAATAAATTTTCATTTAAAAAATGGCCTCGAGCTCATTATAAAATTGTTGAATTTAATTGAAAAAAAAGTTTTGTTTTTTACAGCAATAAAATCTATAATGAATCAGAAGAAAATTAGATCAAAAATGCAAAAAAAAAAATCAATAAAGATAGTTTATACAAATGAAACAAGCAAAAATAAAAAAATAAAGGAAAGAAAAAATAAAATCTTACTGCCCTAGGACTCGAACTCGGATCTCTCGAACGGCACGCCAGTGCGCTGCTCACTCAGCCATTGCGTGCAAAATGATATAAATACTTATTTTAATATTTTATATCAAACTGAACGAAAAAAGTGAGTGATGCCACAAAAATGAAGGCCCGCAACTGGGGAAAAAGTTCTACCAGTAAATCAAGGCGAACTACTGGTTCCCCAACATGAAAAGCAAAATCGAGAACCTTAAGCAAAATTGTGTAAAATGCATTATGTATTCCGCCCCTAATGACCCGAACGCCCGAAAATTGCATAACATCCCTAAGGACACTAAACCTTTCCATACAATCCTTTTAGATCACTTAGGCCAACTTCCGTCATTGCAATCGAAGCGAAAACACATTTTGTCATAATAGATGCTTTTACGAAATATGTAAAATTGTACCCGGTCTTAACGACCTCCGCTAAGGAAGTAACATCAGCATTGAGCAAATATTTCGAATATTATAGCCGGCCTCAAAGATGCATAACTGATAGGGGCAGCTGTTTTACGTCAAAGGACTTTGAAGATTATATAAAAGATAAGAACATAACCCATATAAAAGTGGCAGAGCACTCGCCCACAAGCCAACGGGCAAATAGAGAAAGTAAACCGAAGTTTAGTAGGTATGTTGGCAAAACTAAGTGACCCAACCTCTCACGGGGACTGGGTAAAACAACTTACAAAATAGAATTCGCAATAAACAACTCGGTGAATAGATCAATCGGAATAACACCAAGTAGTAAAGCTTTGTTTGGTGTCAACCAGCGTGGAGAAATAGTGGATAAATTGACAGAGTACCTAGAAGAGTAGATTTCAGGCGCGGGGGAGGGATTTAGATGCAATACTTAGTAGGGCAGGAGATAAAATCAAAAAAGTGCAAGACTACAACTTGAGCCGAAGTGAACAGAAGGGTGCTAGAGGGAGAACGTTTGAGGAAGGCGATTTCGTAGTAATCAAAAACGTGGACACAACATTTGGCCTTAATAAGAAGCTCTTACCAAAATTCAAGGGCCCATACGAAATACATAAGAAACTTCCCAACGACCGGTACGAACTAAGGGATATAGAAAATGGTCAGATCACGCAAATACCGTATAACAGTGTTATCGAAGCATGCAATATTAAACTCTGGAAGAGAAGAAATGGGGAAGACAATGAACGGTTTCAAAGCTGAAGGCAGCACTTGCTGTAGATATAGTGGTCTATAAGAAATTTATTTAAGGAAAACTAAAAATTTGTAAATATCTTTATTTGTACTTTATAATACATGATCGAGGTCGATCATTCCGGTCAGGTTGGCCGAGCTGTAGTTGAATGTAAGTAGTAGAATACACTGTAAATATGCCTATAATCTGGCAGGGCTAGATACAAAAAGATATATCAAAAGCAAATAGCAGCGCTTGTACAAAGATTCCATTCCGAATAAACGAGTCAACCGAAGCAGTCGCAGTTTATACTCAAATCTCCAGTCTTTTCTAAATAAATTTCTCTTCAATTGTACAAATAACCTTTAAATGAAAGAACCGGATTACAGAAATGTGTACCAGGGAGTGACTTTTTCGTTGAAGCTGAATGCGAAGTAATATCGTCCGACTGCAGAGTCCTCAAAATGATTTACCAGGATATGTTAAAGGCTATTGCATTTACCTAGTCACTTTTTCACATAATGGAATTAACTAAAATATTTATGTATATCTAAACACTTATTGCACGTCCCCTACTTTCATATAACGGCAAATTTAGAAACCGCGAAAGATGTGCTTCTTCGGTGACTAATGAAAACATTCCTCAACAATTTTCAAGACAACATAAATGGACTTTAAATGGGCGTGGGTTGGCTTTCCAATATGGCCGTTGGTTAAAGAACGGTGGGCGAAGGGGGAGCGACCGGGGCGCTTCCGACCTCCCCGTTTTAGAGATCATGAACCGCCATTCACAAAAATGCAACCCGCGACCACCTAGTCCCCCTATAGGCCTCTAGGGACCCTTACAAAAATGGCCAAAAATCACAATGCTCACTTACGTTTTGCTGCTTTTTTCGCTTGAAAAAGGCTGAAAGTAGAAATATAAACACTCATAATCACTATTATTTTACCATTCTCTCATATAAACATTTTTTTAAGAATATTTGTTAAATATAACTGCAATTTATGTATTAATTAAAAACGCTTTACAAAATTTCCGTGCCAACGATTACAATCAAAGAACTGTCAAACGCCCAGTGCGAAGAAGAGCTTAAAAGAAAACGAAAAGCACCCAACCAACCAAACAGAAGAGACCTAAGCATGTAATTTTTTTGAAGCCCGGTTCTTTTCTGCGGGAACACAGAAAGGGGAATTATACTTAGTGAGGGTTATAATCCCTTAGTTCCGCCGAAGGGTTTTCTCTGCAAAAGGTTTTCTGCCTCTCTTCTTCGGCAACACAGAAAGGAAAATTCTACTTAGTGAGGGTTATAATCCCTAAGTGCGGCCGAAGGACGCCTACGCAGAAAGATGTTCTCTGCAAAAGGTGTTCTGCGCCTCTTCTTCGGCAACACAGAAAGGAGAATTCTACTTAGTGAATGTTATAATCCCTAAGGGCGGCCAAAGGCCGCCTACGCAGAAAGGAGTTATGTGCAGGAGTTATGTGTGACAGTTTGTCATCGAGTGTAGACGTGTTTTTGACTACTCTCTAATTTTGCTTTGCTTTGTTTCTTCATGTTACAAATATTTAAAGACACATACATATTTTAAATATGGCTGCTTTTTGTGGAAAGTGCACTAAAATGTTTGCTAGGAGCGATTCTTCAGTTGTGCCGTGTAATGGCTTTTGTAAAAAGCGCTTTCATAGGGCCTGTTGTGAAGGTTCTATCACGGAATATGACGTGAGGTTGTTTACTTCCAACCGGCATATGCGTTTTTGAATCCCTATACTCAGTCTTATACTCTGCATTTGTTCGGTCAAGATTAGAGTGTGCTGCCTTTATTTGGAGACCTTATTAACAAGTCCACATAAACAGGATTGAGTCAGTCCAGCGCGTGTTTATCCGACACGCTTCTCCGACCCTATCCCATCCTATTTTTCACGTTGTCAGTTAAACTTAATGCCGTTGCATAACCGAAGATGTTTCCTGCCCATTTCCTTCATTTTCGATGTAATTTCCGGTAACATTGATTGCCCCTTATTGCTCAGCAGAATTTATTTCAATGTTCCTAGCAGAACTTTGCGACATACTGATTTGTTTAGAGTCGCTATTACCAAACCCTTTACAGCCGAAATGCCCCCTTAAATAGAGCTTTGCAAGAAATCAATACGATAATGATTTGCTTGACCTTTTCTTGTCGATCCAAACAGGAATCTCGATAAACTGTTGTTGGGTAGCTCGTTTCCATTGGGCTGGTGATAATAATTAGGTTGACTTACGTTTGATGATTTGAAGATTACCGGTGTACGGTGGTCTAACTGCTGCCAAATGAATAGACCAGAATTTATATCCACAGACTCTTTATTTCCACAGGTAAGTATAAGTATATTCCCCAGGTATACGCACTCTGAGGATTTACTTTAACCTAACCGATGTCGTCAGCTTTAATAAATTGCTTAGTTAGGATTACCTCCGTTCCTGCGAGGGCTGATGTGTGTTGCTCGGTCCGTGTCCAATTCCAAAAAGGAAAAATATTTTTCTAGCCTCGTGGTATGTGACCACCGATTCTTTTATCGTATTTCAGTGTGGGCGTTTTCATAGTGGCCATGTAAATTCGTGTCTATACCGATATGATGGTTCGTGTCTTGAATAACTATTGGTTACGTACATTCATCTGGCAATCCCCCCCATTTTGAAGTTTAGCTTTGACAGTTTTGTTATGTTTACATTTCTCATAATCGTTCCTCTGTCTATTATTTGGCCAATAAAAATAATAGATCATTATCCCCCTCATCTTCAGCGACACGTTAACAAAAAATGTGGAGCGTTTAGTAGGGATATGAGAATGGTGGTTCGAATGCGATTCACGGGCTGTGGTTTGATGGTCGTTAGACCTTACATCGAAATCGTTATACATGATCTTCATCAACCCCATCCTGACCCGTTCAGTTCGCCTTTGAGCGCATCTGTATGTACACATGTTCCGTCTTTCCTATTTAGTTTCAGTACGCATTACATAAGCTACGGTAGATGAAAGGCATTGGTAGATGATTTGGCTATGAATCTTTTCTTGTTTGCTTTGATCGATTCACTAGCAATGTACTGAGGATATAATATAACAAAACTATGGATATAACAAAACTAAACTTAATTAATTTATGCAGTAATTCATTTCATTTACAAACGTTATTATTATTTCAATATGGCAGAATCAAAGGAATATGGAGGCCCGCCATATATTCATCGAAATTCTTGAGAAGGCGAATGTACTGAATGAGTTAACGTGTTGTGATTAAATCGGCGGAATAATTGCCAAGCACTCGGTGCTTAGCATCGATCAGTTCATATGAATTCGAACCAAGTTTCCGTGAAACATAGGTTCTAATTTTTGGTGGGGCTAGTTTTTGTGCATAGCCCTCTCCGGCCACGGACTGTTTAGGATTGGGAATGTACACTTCCGAGCCTATCTCGAAATGGCGTTCTCTTTTGCGGGTCAATGCCCGTTGTGCGGTTTGTTGATATTGTTCGAACTGTTTGTCTCGAATTTCATCAGCCAGAACTTTACGTTGTTCCACCTCCTGGGTATGGTATGGATTTACATCCAATAATAATTTATATTCGTTTCCATCTTTCACATATTCACGACCGGTGTGCAGAAAATATGGCGTGTAGCCCGTGGCTGAATGCACTGAAGTGTTAATATCATGAATAACACGAGAAAGATGGTTTTCCCAAAAGGAATGTTCAAGAAGATCAGCCATGTGAGCACGTAATCCAAGTTTAATGCTTTTGTTTGTCGCCTCTACCTGATTGGCTTGTGGCTGGTACAAAGGCGTTTTCATGTGTTTGACATTATAATCGGCGCAAAGCTTTGCGAAAANGTGGAGCGTTTAGTAGGGATATGAGAATGGTGGTTAGAATGCAATTCACGGGCTGTGGTTTGATCGACGTTAGACCTTACATCGAAATCGTTCCACATGATCTTCATCAACCCCATCCTGACTCGTTCAGTTCGCCTTTAAGCGCATATGTATGTATGTACAAATGCTCCGTCTTTCGTATTTAGTTTCAGTACGCATTACATAAGCTACGGTAGATGAAAGGCATTGGTAGATGATTTGGCTATGAATCTTTTCTTGTTTGCTTTGATCGATTTACTAGCAATGTACTGAGGATATAATATAACAAAACTATGGATATAACAAAACTAAACTTAATTAATTTATTCCAGCCGGGTACCCTGTAATAAGG
>NW_016157126.1:180593-184800 GCF_001687245.7 Rhagoletis zephyria | reverse complement strand
TATTTAGTTTCAGTACGCATTACATAAGCTACGGTAGATGAAAGGCATTGGTAGATGATTTGGTTATGAAACTTTTCTTGTTTGCTTTGATCGATTCACTAGCAATGTACTGAGGATATAATATAACAAAACTATGGATATAACAAAACTAAACTTAATTAATTTATGCAGTAATTCATTTCATTTACAAACGTTATTATTATTTCAATATGGCAGAATCAAANGGCTTGTGGCTGGTACAAAGGCGTTTTCATGTGTTTGACATTATAATCGGCGCAAAGCTTTGCGAAAATTTGACTGATGAATTGAGTACCATTATCTGATATGAGTTCGGGGCAGCCATTCACCGTGAATATATGTCGAAGATAATTTACTACGGATATGGCGTTTGCGTTTTTCATGCAAAAGCGGTTTTCAGTTGACTCGATTTTGCCAAAGGAATTTGAAAGAAAGCTTGAGACAGATCAGTACTGGTTAGGTATTTAGCTCACTTCAGTCGTGCCAAAATTTGGTTTGTATCCGTAATTGGATAGGCATTTGGAATGGTAATTTTATTCAGCTCTCTCGCGTCCAAACACACGCGACACGTTCCGTCTTTCCCCTTTACAGCCAGAATTGGTGACCGCCAAGGGCTTTCTTCGATGGTCATAATGATGTCACGACTACGTATTTTATCCAATTGGGCTTGAACTTGTTCAGCCACATATGGCGATACTGGATACTGGCGTTTGATGACAGGTTTTGCATCACCCGTATTAATTACGTGTTCGATCTGAGTAGTGACATTTAAAGGACCAGACTCAGGATTTGGATTAAAAAGTCTGAGAACGGCGTCCAACATTTGACTTTGATCTGGGGTGAGATTATGTGGAAGGCTGACGCTCGTTATTTTTGGGGTATCTAGTTCACCCTCTAAACCGAGTGTGGAAGCGTCAATTGGCTCCAGATCATTACTCATAGAAGATACCTGAGCTTGTTCTTTTTGTTGTTGTTGTTGTAACAGCATACAAATTCCCCAAAGAGATTTTGGGGAGTGTTGCTGGAGTGACAGTCCTTGGCCAGATATAAATCTGGGTCGTTCCGGTTACGTAGACCCGACTGTCGTGGGAACGGAGCTTGTTCTTTCCCACTCCCTGGTGGCTGGTTACAAAAAATAATATATTATCCGCCGTAACCATTTCGACTTTAGCGGATGCAACTTCTTCAGTATCACCTTTGGCTGTATGTTTTAAGAATCGTTGAACTTTCTCTTGATTCTGCACCAGTTCGAAAAAGAAGGCCTCAAGGAATGTCCGTCCCATAATTGGGTGTATCAGTGAGATAGGTACAAGAGCTGGCACCAATGGCCTTAAAAGAAATCGAATTATCGGCAAGACCAATGGAGATTTTGGTAGGTTGCAACTGCCCCCATCTGTAATTCTCATAAAATGTTTGTGAAATGACTGTGACTTCGGCTCCACCATCGAGTAAAACCATATGAGAATGGCTGTTAACCATAACCGTGAGATAATCGCGACAATCGTTCGGAATGTTATATGTCAAACATTTCTCTGAGATAAAGAAAACATCGCGGAGTCGTGGTTGGTTAACTTGATTGACTGCGTCTTGCTGGTGAGTAGGGACTGGAGCTGAAGTAGGTTTGGTAATTGGTAGTGTTCGTTCAGAACATTTAGTTGATGGTTCTTTGCCATCCTTTTGAGTTTGATTAGATTCATTAAGAATCAGAGTGGAATTATTACTGGAATTCTGGACTGAAGATTTGTTGATTTGTAGAGGGACTTAGGTGTGCGATTGTAGAGGGACTTAGTGCGGATTGTTAGAGACAGTGGATTTAGATAAAGTTGTGGATTCTGAGTACGATGGACCACTATTCCCCATCGACTCCCTTACGCGTTTTTTGAACACGGGCATTGATCAGACGTAACCCCCGGTCGAGTACATTTGTAGCACTCTTTTTGAAGTGATGGCCCCACACGAGACATTTTGCACATCGTACATTTTCGTCGCCCTCAACAGCGACGATAGTTCCTACTTTCGTATCATTCTCCTTTGGATTTTTGTCATTTTTATAATCCTCGACTGGTTTCGAATACCTACGTTTCTGAGATGCTTTAATTGATTTCTTTTCCTTGTTCACGTATGCACATTCCCTGTCATCGGAGTCGGACCCAGGAAAAGAAGCGGTATATTCCGAATGTGAAGAATCATCCGGTGGATCATGTATTGCCGTAATTTCCCGTGGCACTGATCGCTGTCTATCCGAACGGGTTCTTTCCGGACGGGGTGTGGCAACAATGAACGAATGTGGTGCAATTCGCTGAGCGAACTCACGCAATTGCTCCAACGTGTGGACTTGTCGAGTGTGGACAAGTTCACGCAGATGATCGGATAACGTACCAATGATAATATCGAGGTGGTCCCGTTCATCCAGACCACAGGAATTACCCTGCAATTGGAATGTCAAGACATCGATATGTTTCAGAAGTGTTTGCGAACGTGGATCGAATTTAATCTGTGCGTATGACATTTATACTTGGGCCCGAGTATGTTTGTTGAGGAAACGAGCACGAAATTGATAATCTCCGAAGTTTCTCAGTTCGGTGAAGTACCATTGTCGAGCGGCCCCCGTGAGTGTGGGTACCAAACGCGTAACCAATTCCTGGTCGGGTACTCCAATCTTATATCGAAATGAGCCAATAATAGCCAAATAACCTTCAACCGATAGATATTTTTCGTTCACATGAACGCCATCGAATTGAGCACGTCCCATCCATGATAGTAAGCCTCTGAATTTCCTATCCATTGCATCCGCTTGGGCAGATTCGTCGAATAAAGTGGCTTGATTTGTTCGTGATTGTGGTGGATCGGATAGCGAATAATTCTGATATAAATGAGATGGTTGATTAATTGGTTCTTGGATATGTGACGTTCTAACACCACGGTAGGTATTGATCGTTTTAGTTTGTAAGGTTGAAGGACCACCTAAAGAACCATGAGAAGGATCCACCGAGGGTGGTATCCAGGTATGATTCCGGGTCGTTGGCCTGGTTTGGTTCATGTCACGAACGTCAGGTATTGGTGTCTGTAAATGAATCCGGTCACGAATCATTTGCTGTTGCATCTGTGTTTGGGTTCTCAACTACTCGGATTTCGGACAGTTGGTGTAATGGGGGTGTTGGTTCCGTCCCGCCTGACACTGAATTGAGAACGGCTAGTAGAGCATTTGAATTAACCGTACTAGTGGTCAGAGTATAGCGTGGTTCAGTTGCCTGAACCAAAGTCGGTATATTCGGGTTTGAAATCGAATCTGGTATGGTTAAGGGTAAATATTGGGATGGAACAGTATTTTGAGTTGAACTCATCGTTCCCCGTTCATGCCCAAAACCGTGGAAGGTCGAGTTCAAACTTAATCGGGAATCGCCCATCGGGATTCCCGTATTCGGTTAAGACATCGGAAGCTCATGAATCTTCGACTGAAATTTTCCGATCAGATCTGCCTGGCATGTAGCCGACTCGGGTTTTAACTTTAACTGAGCGGTTCGATAACAATAATGTAATAACATTCCCACGACAGCCGGTTCTACGTACCGGAATGACTCGGGTTTTACCCGACCAAGGGCTGTTGTTTCAGCGATCTAACCCCGTTTAGGTCGGCGAAGTATCTCAGAAGTTGTTCGCCCATAGGGCTACATTCACTACGTATTCTTCTACTCAGGGCTGGCATCGAGTCAAACCCAGGGCCAGAAATCTACACCTGCTGTGTATGCCGGAGACGACTACACCACAACTCCACNGACAGTGGACCACGTCGTACGTGGCCCCCTGTTGCTCAAACAGAGCAGCCTCCACGGCTATCCTCAGTCCACCCGAGCAGCCTCACACAGTCACCACAACACAACAACATAATAACACCACAGACCATACCACATCCACGACAGACCACATAACACACACAACCGCACCGCTACCCACACACCGCCGCCAACAACTCCTGGTTCCCCCTACAATCTGCACGGTATGTCAGACCAGGATATTCCGTAATGTGACATTAGTCTAGTGCAACACCTGCCTTGGCTGGTGCCACTTTAGGGCATGCTCAGGTCTGCGTACCACGCGAAATTGGACTGGGAACTTCGAGGGCCTGTGTTGCGCCGCTCGGTCGCAGACCCCAACTGCGACGCCTCCCGCCACCACCAAAGGGCGGCAA
>NW_016157126.1:179468-180519 GCF_001687245.7 Rhagoletis zephyria | reverse complement strand
GCCTTGGCTGGTGCCACTTTAGGGCATGCTCAGGTCTGCGTACCACGCGAGATTGGACTGGGAACTTCGAGGGCCCGTGTTGCGCTGCTCGGTCGCACACCTCAATTGCGACGCCTCCCGCCACTACCACAGGGCGGCAACCATCACAGCAGCGCACACAGCCAACGGCGGTAAGAACACACACATCACTTACACCCCACATCACGACACGTCTCCCGAACCACCTGAAGCTCCTTCAATCTAACTGTAACGGGCTACCGAGCAAGATTGAGGAGATAACCGTCTTCATGTGTCGGCATGGTATATTGATAGCTGCGGTCCAAGAGACGAAGTTTTGGGTGGCCACTTCTGTGGCTCCCGACCAGGAACTGCTTGCAGAGCATGATGTTGTGCTCCTTTACGGGGAGCATTTGCGCCTCGCCGTGAAGATGGTGTTCGGGCGACATCAGGAGGCATTCTGTTGTCCTGAGTGCGGTGTTCTGTGCAGTCTGTAGCTTCGTCCACTGCGTCCTACTAGTCCCCGGCGACCACACTGGCGCTGCGTAGTTCAAAACCGGCCGGCCTATCGCCTTGTATGTTGCCAGCAACGTTTCTTTGTCTTTGCCCCAAGTACTGCCGGCTAGCGACTTGAGGACCTTGTTGCGGCTCTGTACTTTATTGACAATAGCGGTTGCGTGCGCAGAGAAGGAGAGCAGGCTGTCGAATGTTACTCCGAGTATTTTGGGGTTATGCACCGTCGGAATCGGTGTGTCATCGACGTGAATTCCCAGCGGTAGCCTGACCTCTTTCGTCCAGGTTGTGAACAGGGTCGCATAGGATTTCGTAGGGGAGAGGGCTAGACACTTTGCAGTGAAGAAGCGAGAAAGTTCGGAGAGATACCCGTTTACTTTCGAACACAGGTCATCAATTCCATTCCCAGTCGCTATGATCGAGCAATTGTCGGCGTAAAAGATAATCGAGACTCCCTCTGGTGGTCGAGGGAGCTTTGAAATGTAAAAGTTAAACAGTAGCGGGGAAAGGACACCACCCTGTGGAACCCCCTGTTTTATTT
>NW_016157126.1:173284-179421 GCF_001687245.7 Rhagoletis zephyria | reverse complement strand
CAGACAGCTGCTTGCAGAGGAGCCCTCGCCTAGGCACGTCAGGAGGCATCTATATGAACTGACGGACGAAGTCCAGAGGTTCATCAAGCAACCTCTGGACCCGACAGCTTACCGACTGGCCCTGAACGGCATTCACAGGGAGTCAGTCTCGAGTTATGTAGACTCTAGACCTGTGAATGCCGTTCTAGGCATACCGCCCCCGGACACAGACGAGACGAAGCTTCATCTGCCTCGGGAGACGCGAACGACACTAGCACAACTTCGCTCCGGCTACCGCAGCAGGTTAAACTCCTACCTGAGTAGATTGAATGAGGATGTGCCAAGTGAGTGTCCGGCATACGGAGAGACCCCACATGACTCGAAACATATCTTCGCATGCCCGGAAAACCCGACAACCCTAAGAGCCTTGTCCCTGTGGACCAACCCCGCAGAAGCTGCACGCTTCCTAGGGCTGCCGTTAGTGGAACTTGACGACAACAACTGCGATACCAACCGACCTGGGCGGGGTTGTTGTAGCCGCTACAACAACAACAACATAACAATAATGTATCATTTGATGAAGACGACCCTTCCCGATATGCTCTCTCACATATTTCCAACTCATTCATTGGGTGTAGGGCATGGGATTTTATCAACCATGGTTGGCCAACGTAAGCAGATATTTTACCATTGAGGGCGGCTATTTCGGTGTCGGTCCATTGAACCGGCGCTGGATATAGGTTATATATCTCCCCTTCGATCTGTCGCTGTTCGTCTGTCAAATAAGTTGCATCGAGGATGGGAAACAATTCCATGTTCAAAGACCCAAATACCAAGTTGTAAATTCCGATTATTAAACAAAATTCTACCAACGGTAGACGTAAAGTCCGTACTATTATGGTCTGGGTTAAAAGATGGCGGTACTCGATTTAAAGTCAATACCGCATTTACTTCAGTTTATTATTATTATTATTCTATGATTGTGTCTAAGCCTAATCAGCGAAAACCAATCTATGTTAGTTTTGAATATCCAATTTAAAAAAATAATGCCGCATAAATCGATCACTATTTGAATATTGCTTTTAATCTAATTAGTTTAACAAAAAATTCACGCTCAATTGGTTGTATATCTCATGTGATTTTCGGTCCAAAATTTTGTTTAGTATTATACCGAACGTGGGCTGAGAATGGCGTTTAACGCACTAGCTCGAATCTTTTTATGGACCAAGTTGTTTGCTCCCGGGATGCAGCGAAGGCCTTGAATACTTGGGTACCTGTATCTCCTTCGGTCCCTTCTGTCGCCAACAAGGTACGCAACAAAGATCAAGACTATCCACCCCCGAATTCACCGGAAGACCAAATCAGACTGAGAATATTCAACCAGTTTGAGAATGTTAAACGAGATTACTTTGATATGAGTTTCCAATTTTATTGGGAATGAATACCCAAAGAAATTACAAAAAAAAAATAAAGAAAAATTAATAGTTTGGTTCAATTAATATTGACCGTGCTATCGGTTACGTTGCTTACACTTATACCGAAAGACGAAAAGAAAAATTATCGGTTCAAAAATCTTGACCGTCGATGTGTGGTATTACTTTATTAAAAAAAATCAATTAACTTGCTTTTCAGAATTGGCGAACTGAACTGAACGAGAATGGTTATGACTGCTGATCAATGATGTTCGCATCGCAGATCGATCACCATTCACCCTGCGNTTCGGTGTCGGTCCATTGAACCGGCGCTGGATATAGGTTATATATCTCCCCTTCGATCTGTCGCTGTTCGTCTGTCAAATAAGTTGCATCGAGGATGGGAAACAATTCCATGTTCAAAGACCCAAATACCAAGTTGTAAATTCCGATTATTAAACAAAATTCTACCAACGGTAGACGTAAAGTCCGTACTATTATGGTCTGGGTTAAAAGATGGCGGTACTCGATTTAAAGTCAATACCGCATTTACTTCAGTTTATTATTATTATTATTCTATGATTGTGTCTAAGCCTAATCAGCGAAAACCAATCTATGTTAGTTTTGAATATCCAATTTAAAAAAATAATGCCGCATAAATCGATCACTATTTGAATATTGCTTTTAATCTAATTAGTTTAACAAAAAATTCACGCTCAATTGGTTGTATATCTCATGTGATTTTCGGTCCAAAATTTTGTTTAGTATTATACCGAACGTGGGCTGAGAATGGCGTTTAACGCACTAGCTCGAATCTTTTTATGGACCAAGTTGTTTGCTCCCGGGATGCAGCGAAGGCCTTGAATACTTAGGAGTATTACCTGTATCTCCTTCGGTCCCTTCTGTCGCCAACAAGGTACGCAACAAAGATCAAGACTATCCACCCCCGAATTTACCGGAAGACCAAATCAGACTGAGAATATTCAACCAGTTTGAGAATGTTAAGCGAGATTAATTTGATACGAATTTCAAATCTTATTGGTAATGAATACACGAAGAATAAAGAAAAATGAAAAGTTTGGTTCAATTAGTATTGACCGTGTTATCGGTTGCGTTACTGGAACTCATACCGAAAGACGAAAAGAGGAAAAAAATTATCGGTTCAAAAATCTTGACCGTCAATGTGTGGTGTTACTTGATTAAAAAAATTCAATTAACTTGCTTTTCAGAATTGGCGAACTGAACTGAACGAGAATGGTTATGACTGCTGATCAATGATGTTCGCATCGCAGATCGATCACCATTCACCCCCGCGGAATTAAATAATCAAAATATCCACAAAAATTTTGATTGAAAACGAGCTCCAATAAAAATCAATTAAATCATGCCGTGTGAAGACTGAGGACGATATTGATTTACAGTGATTATGAATTCAAAAGATAATTATTTGATTCAATCTCAATGATGATTTATAATAGCGAAATTTCTAAAAGAAAAAATTTATCAAAAATCTATTAAACTCGAATATGTTTGGTTCACCGACGTACAATTTTGTGACCAACAAAATGAGAAAAACGACTAAAAGATTTTAATTTTTCCTTAAATCTAATTTTATGATGTATTAAATTGATCCGATGATGAAATTGCTATATTCCCTCAGCTAACACGTGGTTATTTTATGCCGGGCTTAAGTGTGGTTATGTTCAAAAAAAACGTATTCTTTTTCACCAGTTCAGTTGGGCGCCAATGATTTGCTTGACCTTGGTTTGTCGGTCCAAACAGGAATCTTTATTTACGGTTGATGGATAGCTCGTTTCCAATGGATGGTGGCAAGAAAGTGGCTGAGTTACGTGTAATGATTTTGTATTACCGGCTTATGGTGACTCAATTGCTGTCAAATGAATAGTCCAGATTTGATGCTCACAACTTTTCTATTCTACGCAACAACATGGCTGGGGATTTGCCGGAAGGAATGTGACGGCACCTTTTGCCTCTATTAATTTCCACTGAGGGGTGAGTATCGACTCCACGAATGTCGCCAGCTTTTCATACATTTTTTATTGAAAAAAGCACCGCAAGCGAAAATTTGTAATAAAAAATCGCGCGATATCCTATTAATACTTCGATATATAATGAGAACTTTTAACTGCTCAGTTATTTCCACAATTAATTATCCCACATAACATTCTGTACTCCGTGTAAACATATTCAATATTTATTCCATTCAGATTGAGTGGCAATACCGCACATCAGCAGGTGAATTTAAGCTGGCAACAAACCACCATTTACATGGAAGACGTATGTATCCAATCGTACCTCCCAAATCCTGGAATATCTTCCAACCGGTACATAGCTACAATCACCTATCCACATCTGACACATAACGAAGTTCAATATGCAAAAATTCGTCTTATCAACTCAGCGCAATCACGCCATTTTCCGAGCGAGAAAAGCGCTTTGCAAGATAAAAACACTGCTAACACTGAATTCGCAAACGGACGTGTTTTTTTGCGGTCCCCGAAAAACTCGCTAAAAGTGTGTATTATCAGCGGTTCGCGGCATCTTGTGATTGTTTGGGTACTGTCCAGCCTTGTGGCCTGCTGTGTCCTATTTCTACAGACGTCTCCAGAATAGAAAAAAGGAAATTTCTTAAATTTTTTTAGNTCCAGCATAGAAAAAAGGAAATTTCTTAAATTTCTTTAAATTTGCATATTTGCATACGGCGCGAAGGAAAAATATTTAGAAAAACTAAGAGCAGATAAAACAACTATTAAGAGCAGCGTATTTTAAACAGTTATCATCGAAAAACTACATTAACAACATTTAAAAACTGCATTACCAACGTAGATTTGAGGCTGCCACTCAGCAAAGTCAAACCGGTTAGAGCATTTGTAGAAATGCCACTTGAGAAATATACGTGTGGTGCTTGCGCCAATGCAATTAAAGAAAATAAAACTCTCGTTGTGTGCAGACGTGTTTTCTTTTTGCTCCGATATTTTATTTATTCTTTCGTAATGGCCAACTGCTGTGGCTAATGTAATAAAGCATTTTTCGAGATCTAACGCGAATTTGGTGCCGTGTAATGGTTTTTGCCGGAAAACATTCCATCGTGCGTGTTGTAAAGGCATATCTGAATACGACATGAACTTGGTTAAAACTAACCGGCATTTAATTTACCTCTGTGAAGACTGTGTTGTCATGCCGGGGAAACTTTGCAAAGTTCTCGACGAGGTCATGGGGATCCANTCCAGTATACTGTGCACAGTCTGTAACAGGTGGCTACACCAAAAGTGTTCAGACATCAACACTAAAGACTTCAAGAGAATTGCAACTGAAATCAAGAAAAATAAATTCAAATGGTGCTGTAACCAATGTAAACTGGAGGCAAGCATAATTGTTTCTGATGATCTAGAAGACGATAACCTTAGTGATGACCCTATTACATCAAAATTGGAGGGCCTATTCAACAAGTACTTTACACCGTTTAAGAATAATATACATATACANCCTATGTCAATTTTAAGCTTGGCGTCAGCGAGTTCGATTGCGAAAATCTAGTGAGACCAGAGTTGTGGCCAGCTAATGTTTCTGTTCGGCCGTTCCATTTTTTCAGAGAGGGACAAAACAAACTCATCCGAATTAGTTCATTTGTCCTCAGATGCGCCTGATCCCGTAGTATTGGATATTAATAAGGTTAGTTGTAATGCATATTTAAATGTTAATAGGCAGATATATAATTATAGCTCTTTGAAGATTTATTTCCAGAATATTTCTGGCCTTCGAACAAATNAAACTCGCCCTCTGTTGATCACTACGCCTTCGGTTGATGATGCAAGAAGATTTCTCAAAATAAAACATACAGACAACATAAATTTTAAACAAGATTTCACTCGGTGCTAGCAGAATCATCTTAACAGCCTTCGGGAAGAGCTCGAGGCTCTTAAAAATAATGTATTTTATTTTATTTATTTATTTTTTACAGTCAGTTAGACTTATATTGCAACAAAANTTATTGTTGAGTCATGGCTAAATGCGGGTTTCTTTGATGAGGAATTTTTTGATTCAAACATTTATAATGTCTTGAGGAAGGACAGAGATGCAGCTAAGACTGGTTGTATGAGAGGCGCNATTAAATACAAAATACAAAATGCTCTACGGAAATTTTTAAATAACATTATTTCTTTATCACTGCAATTATTTTAATCACTATAAACGCATGTAATTTTCTGGAACTTATGTAGACGGTTGGAAAGGCCGAGTTTCCAATCCGCGCTATTCTTTTTGGGTTACTCCATTTATTGATATTTCCTGGGTGGTCGAAAAGGCCGAGTTTCCGATCCACCCAGTCGCGCTTTCGTGACGGTTGGAAAGGCCTAGTTTCCAATCCGCTCGTTTATTGTTTATTATCTAAGGGTCTAGGTAGTCGGAAAGGCCGAGTTTCCGATCCGCCTAGTCTCGATATCTTGGTGGTTGGAAAGGCCTAGTTTCCAATCCACGCTATTGTTGATACATCACTATCTTGTAGGCTGCGTTCTACAATAGTCAAATAGCAGCCGCTTGAAAAGAGTGATAGTATCACAATTTTTTATAGCCTCTGGTAATTCATTGAAGCACTTTAAGCCTTTATAGAAAATATTTTTTTTTGTTCACTTCTGTTCTATACTTTGGGAGTCTTAGCTGTTATTCTCTCTCAACAAATATGTATGCGTCTCATTTATATATCGGAGATTATCGCTAAGATAATCC
>NW_016157126.1:129593-173259 GCF_001687245.7 Rhagoletis zephyria | reverse complement strand
TGAAGCACTTTAAGCCTTTATAGAAAATATTTTTTTTTGTTCACTTCTGTTCTATACTTCGGGAGTCTGAAGCTGTTATTCTCTCTCAACAAATATGTATGCGTCTCATTTATATATCGGAGATTATCGCTAAGATAATCCGGCAGGTTGCCCTTCTTAATATTGTACACAAATTTCATAGAGTGGTAAAAAACTTGTTGCTTCATGCTTAACCAATTCAAGGTTTCAAGCATACATCTTTTTGGTGTGTCGTACGGTTTGTTGAGGATGAATCTCATCGCTCGGTTTTGCATTTTTTGCAGCTTATCTACATGGGAGTCCCCGCTAGGAAGAAAATCGTGGGGCAGTATATAAAGTGCGGTTCTACCATTGACCTGTACACCAACGTTTTATATCTTCTTCCCAAGTACTTACACGATCTCTTTATAAGGCCAATTTTTTTAGCAATCTTGTTGACTGTATACTCAACGTGCTCATCAAACTTTAGTTTGTTGTCTATGCATACATGTAATACATGTGTCAAGTTAGCACTACACTTTTCGAAATTGGAAAAGTTAACTACGGCATTAATTGTAGTGTTTTTGTTGTAAATTTGTTGTGGAAAGCAAAAATTTGTAGCTCTCGTTTTTTAAGAAAAAATGGTATGTAGTGCTAACTTGACACCATACACCTAGTCGATAGAATTGAGATATTGAAAATGTCATAACGGCATTAATTGTAGCTTTTAACTTTAAAATTTGTTGTGGAAAGAAAAAATTTTTAGCTCTCGTTTTTTTAGAAAAAATGGTATGTAGTGCTAACTTGACACCATACACCTAGTCGATAGAATTGAGATATCCAATATGTTACTATGCCATTAATTGTAGCTTTTAAGTTTAAAATTTGTTGTGGAAAGAAAAAATTTGTAGCTTTCGTTTTTCTGGAAAAAATTGAGTTGCCCCTTTTTCGAACACAATCTAGTATGTAGTGCTAACTTGACACCATGCACCATTGACGACAGAATTGCGATATTGAAAAGGTTACAACGGCATTAATTGTAGCTTTTTTGTTGTAAAAATTTTTTCTTTCCACAACAAATTTTAAAGTTAAAAGCTACAATTAATGGCATAGTAAAATATTGGATATCTCAATTCTATCGACTAGGTGTATGGTGTCAAGTTAACACTACATACCATTTTTTCTTAAAAAACGAGAGCTACAAATTTTTTCTTTCCACAACAAAAAAGCTACAATTAATGCCGTTATAACATTTTCAATATCTCAACAATTTACAACAAAAACACTACAATTAATGCCGTAGTTAACTTTTCCAATTTCGAAAAGTGTAGTGCTAACTTGACACACGTATAAGTAATACTTCTATATTGATAGTAAGCTAACATCTCAATGTGTAAGCATTCCGAAATCAAACCGAGACAGTCTAGTACTGTTTTTGTCAATGTATTGTGTACTTGAGTGCCGGTTTTGTATATGTGTTGTGTACATGTTTATTTATAAATGTGTGTGTTCCTTTTCTTCTGTACGTGTTTATTGATATATCTGTACTGTAGTGTTTTCGGACGGTACTAGGCCTTACTGCCAATATAGGAGTATTACATATATGTGTCTATGTATATTCCTAGGTACTTGAAACTTTTCACCTCTTCGATATTTTCATCTTTGATTTTTAATTCACGGCTTATGGAGTCAGCATTTGCCGCTCTGGAAAATACCATAAAGTTAGTCTTTTTCACATTCAGTTTGAGTTTATTTGAACACAGCCATTGATACAAAGAATTAAGATCTTCTTGCATGTTGACAATCGCATTTGGTAGTTCCCTATCACAAGCGAGCGTGTTTCGAACGAGTATTATCACTCCCCCTGTGTGTATACTGTGTGAGTCGCAGCGTATCATCTGATACGCCGGGTGATAATGGTGAAACAAACAAGACAATCAGGTATATAAATGGTATCCCAAGAATTGTGAATGTGCCTGGATTTCGAAGCGACGAGGAGAACCACTAAGACCAAACAAGATCTGCTAGTTTACTACCAGAACGCAAGGGGACTTAGAACTAAACTTAAAGATTTTTTCACTATAACAGCAAGTTGGCAGTGTGATGTACTATGTATTTCGGAGTCTTGGTTGCATCCGTCTATTTTGGATGGCGAAATTGTTGACAGTACGTATAAAATCTATAGGAGGGACAGGGATCAAACGACCAGCATACATGAGCGCGGTGGCGGTGTCTTCATTGCTGTCAAGCGCCGTATATCGGTTGAACAATTAACAATAAGCAACAATCACCTGGAGCAAGTATTCGTTAAAGTTAAAGGCCACGGTGGTGGTGATATCATCATAGGGTGTGTTTATATTCCACCAAAATCACGTTCTGATGTATACTCCAGTCATATAGCTACCATTTCTTATCTTAGAAATAAATATCCAAACAGCAGTCTTATGATAATCGGTGATTATAATCTTAATAGTAGTCTACCACAAGTTGAGTGTGAGTCAATATTGTATGAAAAATTTCTTCTCTCTGGATGCCTCCAGCAAAACAATACCTACAATGAGCACGGACGAATGTTGGATCTATGCTTCAGCGATTTAAACCTCTTGATTAACAAGGCGGATCCCATTATCCAGGAGGATGCATATCACCCCGCGCTGGTGGTGCAACATAAATTCCGTGCAAATCTGAAGCAAAATGACGTTCCTACTTATGTATTTAAAAAGGCAGACTATGCAGCGTTGAATAGCTTCTTCCTGGGCGCAAACTGGATAGACTTATATAAGCTGGAAAATATCGATGACAAATTGAGCTGGTTTTATGAGATTGTGTACTCGGGCATTGCTCAATTTGTCCCAATATTTGTTAAGAAGAATAATGAATACCCTTGTTGGTTTTCAAAAAAGTTGATTTACAAAATTAAGCAAAAGAAAATTGCACATCAAAGGTATAAGAAGCTAAAAACCCAAGCAAACTATGCCGTATTTAGTAGTTTAAGGTCCGAGTGTAAAGAGCTGAGTACATCATGCTACGAGAGTTACCTAGGAAAAGTAGAGAACGATTTGAAATGTGATCCTAATAGATTCTGGAGTTTTGTAAAAAATAAAAGGCGCAACGAAATTACTGCATGTAATGGCGCGGAAATAAGTAACCTCTTCGCGTCATTCTTCAGAAGCGTATACAAAGAACCTGAGGGTGTTACACACCAAGAATGTGATCATCCAGATGTCGACATGGTGGAATTTGAAGTATGCTTCAATGATGTATTTCGTCAGCTAACTCTTTTAAATATCAACAAAGGCGCTGGACCTGATCATATACCAAACATCTTTTTGAGAAACTGTGCTGTGAGCCAATCACACATATCTTCAGCAAATCGCTTCAAACAGGTAATTTTCCCTCGACGTGGAAGTTATCATACATAAGCCCTATACATAAATCGGGTGATAAAGCCCAGGTGAACAACTATAGACCTATATGCATCCAATCTTCACTCGCTAAATTACTAGAAAAAATCGTCTTGCCTCAATTAACCTCTGCTTTTAAAAATGTGATAATCTCCAAGCAGCATGGATTCTTTGGTGGGAGATCCACCTCTACCAATCTATATCTCTACATCAGCTACATACTTAATGCAATGAACAACGGACTAGACGTACACTCCTTATACACTGACTTTAGCAAGGCATTTGACATGGTTGATCATGAAATTCTGCTACGAAAAGTAAATAGTTATGGTGTACGATCAAGAGCATTAGAATGGCTTCGCTCGTATTTATCTGGCAGACGTCTGCAAGTCCGTGCCAATTGTCATCTGTCAAATGAGTTTNGACTTTAGCAAGGCATTTGACATGGTTGATCATGAAATTCTGCTACGAAAAGTAAATAGTTATGGTGTACGATCAAGAGCATTAGACTGGCTTCGCTCGTATTTATCTGGCAGACGTCTGCAAGTCCGTGCCAATTGTCATCTGTCAAATGAGTTTGATGTTATATCTGGTGTACCACAAGGATCTCATCTGGGACCAGTAGCTCGTTTCTGTAACAATTCTCTACCAAGGCGAATTGAGATATGAGTTCGCCGCCTTGTTCTCTACTGCTAATGAGTAGTAGAGACNCATTAGACTGGCTTCGCTCGTATTTATCTGGCAGACGTCTGCAAGTCCGTGCCAATTGTCATCTGTCAAATGAGTTTGATGTTATATCTGGTGTACCACAAGGATCTCATCTGGGACCAGTTCTGTTCAGCATATTTATAAACGACATAGGTGTGAATCTTAAATCCGAGTACTTGTTATATGCCGATGATATGAAACTATTCAGAGCAATAGGTAACAATCACGACATGAAGGCTCTTCAGGAGGATATCTCTGAACTAGAAGAGTGGTGTGTGATGAATAAATTGCATCGGAACATAAAAAAGTGTGCTGTCATGGGATTCTCTCGACGTCACAATCGAATGCCCGCCAATTATTATCTGTGCGGCCAACGTGTACAGTTAGTCAGTACCATAAAGGACTTGGGAGTGATGATTGACGATAAACTGTCTTTCTCAGATCACATCAACCACATAGCTTTACGTGCATGCCGTGCTCTGGGATTTGTTTGCAGATTTGGCAAGGAATTCAAGGATGTAAAAACCCTCCTCAGACTTTTCTCGACCTTCGTCCAACCAATACTTGAATATGGTTTAATTGCCTGGGCACCATATACCGAACAACAAACTAACAATGTTGAAAAGGTTCAACGAAAGTTCTGCAAGTTTTTGCTGTATCACTCGCGCGACGAAAGCAATATGAACGTCAATGATGTATATCTCAGGAACAATATTAAAACTCTATGTAGCAGAAGGCAAATGACGGATCTATCGTTCTTTTACAAAGTCGTCAATGGCCTGATTGACTCACCAGAAATACTGGAGCAGTTCAGATTTATTACCTCTAGAGCCGATCTCCGAACTAGAAGGCTACTAGATGTTGTGCAGGCAAATAGAAACTACGTCGCCTTTGGTCCGTACAACAGGATAGCGAACCTTGTCAACCAACATGCACCGAATGTAAATTTTTTTGGAGGGTCTCACTCTAGCTTAAAATATAAATTAAAATCAATTCTCTGAATTATATGTTACATTGCAATGTCATTTCATTCCGTTTTGTTTTTTCTGTTAAAGCGACCAACCACACACGTTTGTTATTACTTTTTTAGTGAATAATTTAGTTATGTACAAAGCTGATTGGCGTTTAAATAAATAAATAAATAAATAAATAAAAAGCCACTTAACATAAAAAGTCCTCTTCTTGTTCTCAATCCTTCGTTGGACAAAGACGGACTTCTACGGGTTAATGGCCGATTAGCACATTCCACATTGAGCTATAATGAAAGGCACCCAATAATTCTCCCTACCGAACCGAGGTTCTACCAGCTATATTTGGAGTTTTAACGCTGCTACTTCACGCAGAAACACGATTAATGCTCCAAATGGTAAGGAAAGAGTACTACGTACCAAAGCTAGAACCTCTAATTAAAAAATGCATTTTTCAATGCAAAGTGTGCACGCTTTACAAGCAACAAACACGCAACCAAATAATGGCCGCTCTACCCCCTGAGCGCTGCAGTTTCTCACACCCTTTTCCACAACTGGAGTATATTTTGCTGGGCCATTCCAAATTAAAGCATCGGTGCTAAGATCTACCACCCTTATCAAGGGATACGTTGCAGTTTTTGTTTGTTTTTCCACAAAGGCAGTGCATCTCGAGCTATGCTCGGATCTCACAACCGAGGCTTTTCGAGCAGCATTCGCCCGCTTTGTTTGACGAGGCTTCCCCTCAAAAATGATGAGCGACAATTGAAAAACGTTCATTGGCGCCCAGCGCGCAACAGAACGCGACTTCGTTAAATTCCTTAACGAATGTTCCGCAGACATTGTCAAAAAATATGCCCCTCAAGGTATCAACTGGCAATATATACCACCCAGCGCCCCCCATATGGGCGGCTTGTGGGAATCTGCAGTGAAAAGCTTTAAAATCCATCTAAAGAAAATCGCTGCAACCCACAAGTTTACCTTTGAAGAATTCACGACGCTTCTGGTGCGAATTGAAGCAGTCCTCAATTCGAGGCCTCTATCCGCACTTTCCCAAGACCCAGCTGATATGACAGCGCTTACTCCGGGTCACTTCCTTCGAGGTGCACCGCTGTTGGCCGTTCCCGAGCATAATGCGGAAGACCTCTCTCTACTAAACCGGTGGGAGAATGTCAAAGCACTTCACCACCAATTGAGTCGCCGCTGGAAAGATGAACTCAAATATCTTCAGAAGAGATACGAGTGGAAAACCCCACAACTCGATCCTCAGCCAGGCGACCTCGTCGTGATCAAAGTAGATTCGCTCCCCCACCGAGTGGCGATTGGGACGAATCGAAAACGTACGCCACGGCCCTGATAAACACATACGTGTCGTAGAAATACGTACGCAAAATGGAGTTATCACGCGGCCACTTGTCAAACTGTGCTTCCTTCCAAAAACACAATAAATAATTCTATACATCTTTTCCTTTTGTATATTAAGGGTCTAAACTTTCCGTTTAAATATTGTACCCAAGTACTCCTCGTTTCTCTGCCTTTGCTTCTACTTCCAGATTGAAGACATCATGGCATCGCGGAAGGCATGCCCCTTGGCTCCAACGGCAGAGACGGATAACTGCCTCCAATGCCGGCTCTGCCACCGGTACCACGCCTTGAGGACGTGCCCGGCCTTCAAGACAATGAAGCCGCCGCAACGGATAGGGGTAGCCCGGATAGGGGTATTGCATCAATGGCCTTGCGCTCACGCACACCACTGGTGAGTGCGATTCACTAGGCAGCTGCAAGGTTTGCGGCTTAGCGCACCAGCCGGCCCGCAGCGGCCACAAAGGCGCCAAGGAGCGTCAAACGGCGCGCGCCGCCGAAGAAGAAGGCGCAGAAGAACCCGCGCAACCAGGCGCCGCAATGGCAGCGCAAGAAGACCGCCCAACGGACGATCGCGCGCACTCCCCAAGGCCTAGAAACGGCCAATTACCAGGGCCGCACCACCCACCGCGTCCTTGGCAACACGATCCGCGCCCTAAAAGAGCTGCAGGAGACGCTCATCAACGCATTCCTGCAGGGCGGGGACGATGTTTTAGCCGCCGCTTAAACTTAATTCAGCGGCCGTGCGCGCATCCTTTGGCCGCAGCAGTGTGAACTCCGAAATAATGATTAACGAGCGCGCACGGCCGCTTCCCATCATCATGCCAAATCAGAGACACGTTAGTTCAGCAATTAACCTCGGTTAACGCGCACGCGCCCCTTTTGAACGTCATATTGGGGCAAACTTTAAAGCTAATTTTTAATAAGTAACCTTATTGTATATGCTCTTAACCTTGAAGTGTAAAGAATGAAGAACTAAGCTGCATAAACTGAATATAAACTAGCTATTGTATTGTCTTTCCTTTAACGGAAGCCAGAGTGTGTGTGTAAGGTGAGTGCGAAAGGCAACCATTGGAAACTATTCAGGTGTTATTGAAGTGCTAAGTACGTAGAAGCTGGGAACAACTGCACTAAGTGCAGAATACGTACATTTCTCTGATTGAAAAAATTTATATTAAGGTCGATAGGGGTCTTACTCCTGATCATAACAGTATACATTTTTTATGCGGGAAATTATAATTACTGGTGTTATTGAAGTCCAAAGTAAAGAAATGTAGGTATTCTGCACTTGTTCCGATTTGATATTTACTTTTGAGACCTAGTTTGGTTTTATAGGTTTTAAATAAGCATTTGCGTTTATCCTATAGCTGATCTTTCTTTACAAACATTAACAAATTTTATGGGAAATCCTTAGCTATTCGTACAACGATTTAGAGGTGTGGCGGAGGGGAAGGGGGTGTGTCCTTCCAAACCCCCCCTAAATGAAAGAGGATGGTGCCAACGCTCCGATCTCTAGAACGTGTGCTGAACTTAACTTAGTCTTCAATGCTTTGGACATTGATTTCTCACAATCAGGCCCTGCCTTGGTTACTCATCTGCGAACATTTTTCTCTGCGCTACACCACTAGCGATGTATTTAATCTTAGCTCTTGTGAACTTAATGTATTTAAAATTTATCTTAATTTTTAAGTTTTAGTAGCACTTAATTAGTGTTAGCTGAGTAGTCTGTAAAAATATTCTGTATTCCAAGACTGAAATAAAAAAATTAAAAAAAATAAAAATAAATAATTTATTATGGGGTATAAATAAGGGTATTTCATGATTATAACCCTTACCAAATAGAATTCTCCTTTTGGTGTGCACCAACTGGGGCTACCGCCCCAGTTATGTAGCCTTGGAAAAGGATAAGGTAACTAGAATTTCAGAGGGTTTTTGCTTATTCCTTTTGTTATTATCCTTCGTGTATATTTTTTTTTTGTTTGACAGCTCAGCTCCGCCATTTAATTTGCATATACCACACAGGCGCACGGGAGATTTTCATAGCAATTTTATTAATAAATTGCGACGAAGAAGTTTCAACTAAAGGAATGAAACACCTAACAACTAATAGAGGGGAAAATTTTAATGGAAAGTAAGACCAAAAGAAAATACGATTAAAAGGAAAATATGATGATGTTCTTTTGTTCAGATAAAAATAAATAGTAGGGGGTTTGGGGTCATATTTTTGCGCAGAATTCCTTTCTGCGTAGGAGGCCTTTGGTCGCGCTTTAGGATTATAACCCTTACCAAATAGAATTTTCCTTTTGGTGTGCACCAAATGGGGCTACCGGCCCAGTGATGTAGCCTTGGAAAAGGATGAGGTAACTAGAATTCCCTTTCTGTGTAGTAAACCTGGGGCTGCCGCCCCAGTGATGTCTATTATGGTTACTGGGTGTTTTATAAAAATGTATTTTATATAATAAAATAAATAAAATAGATAAAATTATAGAATATCTGTTGCGTAAAACAAATGCTCGTAAGCATGAGGACCCTTTCGTCAAACTTATTGAGGCAATAAAATATACATACAAGCCTTAAAAATCTGTTTCTGTATTTTATGGGGGAATATGACCCCAAATTCCTACTATTTATTTTTATCTGAACAAAAGAACCTTATCGTATTTTCCTTTTAATCGCATTTTCTTTCGGTCTTACTTTCTACCCTTGGTTTTTTTAGATGTGGCAACACAGTCCTGCTGCCATTTGTAAATATTCTGCATGTACTCTCATAATTATTAAACAACAATCAATTTTTCATAAAAAACTGTAATATACTAAAAGTATTTATTTGCTTGATCGTGCCCTCTAACTGCACATAAATTGAGTGTAAATTACGTGTAAATTTAGTGGAAAGTGCATTATATATTGTAACATTTGATTAATATTACAAACTTTAACAACAAATTCCTTAAAAATATAAGGTTGCACGCTTTGAAACTTCTTACAGGGAAATATTAGACCCCCCTCTACCTCCCATATTTTCCTGAATACTGTACTCCAGGGTTACCAATCTAAAGCAGATTTAGTAAACTAAATTTTTTTAATAAAGCGTGAGCTGCTGTCTGCCAGCGTGTGTAAAAGGTTTTTAATTCGATTCACGCGTTTGGCACAGCAACCCAAAATCGTTGTACAAATTCATAAAGAGTACCCAATTTTATACAGTTACAATGGTTATGGTGCAGTTCATGGTTCGGATTCTTAATACTTGCACTAATACGGGTCTTTTGATGCCCCTTTCGATTATTTTGCATAAATTTTCGGTGGGGAACATGAAGTGCACAATTACCGCAACAATCCTAAATGTCACCACGAAGCGGCTCGTCGAAAATTTAACGGGAAATGTTTAGTTATTCGCAGGACTGTTTTTGGGGTAGGGGACAGAGGGGGAGGGGCGTGGCCCCCTAAATCCCCCCATTCGAAAGGGGAAAGCCCTCGCTTTACGAAAAGTCGCACCCCCTCCTTCGGGGCCTCCCACAGTCCCCAGGGGGAACCGTTTGAAAATGGGCGAAAAACAGCATTTACCGAGGGAAATTGTGCAACTTGTAGTGGAATATAAACCAACTAACAGAATCTGTGGGGTTTATAAATAAAAGAAGTTATCCCAAGGTGGTTATGAGGCGAAAAAAGGGGGGCTGAACACCTTTCGCAGAGAACACCTTTCTGCGTAGACGGCCTTCGGCCGCACTTAGGAATTATAACCCTCAGGCAGTAGAATTCGCCTTTGCTGTGTTGCCAAAGAAGGGGGGCTGAACTCCTTTTGCAGAGAACACCTTTCTGCGTAGGCGGCCTTCGGCCGCACTTAGGAATTATAACCCTCAGGCAGTAGAATTCGCCTTTGCTGTGTTGCCAAAGAAGGGGGGCTGAACTCCTTTTGCAGAGAACACCTTTCTGCGTAGGCGGCCTTCGGCCGCAATTAGGGATTATAACCCTCAGGCAGTAGAATTCTCGGGTACTGTTTATGAATTTGTACAACGATTTTGGGTTGCTGTGCCCAAACGCGTGAATCGAATCAAAAAATTTTTGCACACACTTGTAGACAACAGTTCACGCTTTATTACAAAAATTTAGGCTGTATTCCAAAACATCAAAATACAAAGCATCGGTCTTTTATTTCTAAACCTCAGTAGATTGTAATGCCAAATGTGTGCAACTATGGTCAGATCCAAGTTTTCTACTAGGTTGCGCAAGTTAGACTTCTTCTGTTAGTGTGATTTAGAAATAAAAGAGACTGATGCTTTGTATTTTGACGTTTTGGAATGCACCCTTATTTTACTAAATCTGTGCACTAATTTAACATTAATGTCGGTTGGAAATATGGTATTTGTTTCAAATTTTTGTTATAAATTTGTATATACATTTTTATATACAAGATATTTTTATAAAACACCAAAATAGACATCACTGGGGCGGCAGCCCCATGTTTACCGCACAGAAAGGGAATTCTAGTTACCTCATCCTTTCCCAAGGTTACATCGCTGGGGCGGTAGCCCCAGTTATGTCACAGAGAAAGGAGAATTCTACGTAGTAAGGGTTATAATCCCTAAGCGCGGCCGAAGGCCGCCTACGCAGAAAGGTGTTCTCTGCAAAAGGTGTTCAACCCCCCTTCTTCGGACGCAAGTTTAACGTTTTTTTTCCTTTCAAAAAATCTAAAATTCCCCCCTTTTCAAACAGCTCCCCAGAGGTCTGTGGGAGGGGTTGGGGGGGGAGAGGTGACTTTTCATAAAGCGGTGTTAATCCTCTTTCGTTTAAGGGGGATTTGTGGGGCCCACACCACCTCCCCCTCCGCCCCCACCACTAAATCGTAGTACAAATAGCTAAACATTTCCCGCATTCTCCTTTCTGTGTTGCCAAAGAAGGGGGGCTGAACACCTTTCCCACGACAGTCGGGTCTACGTAACCGGAACGACCCAGATTTATATCTGGCCAAGGACTGTCACTCCAGCAACACTCCCCAAAAAGTCTTTGGGGAGTTTGTATGCTGTTACAACAACAACAACAACCTTTTGTTGAGATCAACTTTCTGCGTAGGCGACCTTCGGCCGCACTTAGGGATTATAACCCTCAGGCAGTAGAATTCTCATTTCTGTTTTGCGAAGAAAAGGAGCTGAACACCTTTTGCAGAGAATACGTTTGTATATTTTTTATGCTTTCAGGGTTATATCCTATTTTCTTTTTTCTCTCATTCTTTTGCATATTTTGGAGTTTGACAGCTGAACTACGCCATTTAATTTGCATATGCGACCAAAGTCAGACGCATGATTTAGGTTTTTATTTAATAAATTGTGATTCATTGGTTAATATTAAAGTTATAAAGAAAGTTATAACTCATCGAGTAAAGTGTAAAGTGAAGGAGAATATAAAAATATATTGCTGAAGTAGCTGCTATAAGGAGAATAGGTGACAAATTTACGTTAATTTCCGAATTTTACAAAAAAGGGCATATTTCTAACCCAATATGTAAATAAATTAGTGACCAAAAATTACAAAAAAAAGGGTGTTAAAATAATGTTTAGACCCTTGGCTACAAGTGTGCGCAAATTGTTTTTGGATCGCGTCAACTTTTTGGACGCAATACATCGAAATATATCGGCAACGTACTAAACCGAACCCAATTTAACAGTACGCATAGATTAATACTTAATAAATATTAATATCACACAATTTACAAGCGGCATTTACCTTAATATTTTTTATATTAGTTTACCATTTATACCCTGCGTGAAATCTTCAAACTTTATGCACAAAACAGATTTCTAGCACTTTACATCTTTTAACTTCAATCTTTTTATCAAAATCTGTTAATTAAATGCATATTACACGGTCTTATATCAACAATTAAAAACCTTGAATTACTATAAAAAAAAGCGTTCAGCCCAAAAGATGCTTCACGAAAAATAAATTCGATACAATTCGTCTTGATTCGATATTAGGAATGTAAGAAAGACATCAATGCAACGTGGACATCGAATTTTACTAGGAATAGGATTTGACGGGCTAACTAGAATGGCATGATTCCAAGAATGATAGAATACAAGATTGCGCCGATCAGAGAAGATTTTTGAGAATAACTTTTGTGTGACGTCACACTGGTGCAATTGCGAGAGAGAAATGCCAAAACGTGAGCAAGAATGAAAGAAGAAGAAAAAATGTTGCAAGGAAAACGTAAACAAGTTGCACAAGTGTGACGTCATGCAAACAACGATTCTGTCAAACTCGTTAAGAGAGGAATAGCGGTCCAAGATCGGCGCAACCTTTGTATTCTCTCAATCGTGGCATGATGCAACAACTACAGGTTGTAGCAATCGTACAAAAACAACATTTACCGTTGGTATGAACTCCTTGTGTCATCACCATTTTTTTTATCTATTCATATTCGTGTGTATATGTATACCCTGCATACCAGGATTTCATAGAATTCTGAAAGGTTTCATAATTTGTTTAAGAATTTTCTTTAAGAAATCGTACAGAAATTTCTTTACTAGTTCTTATCAACCGCCTCATATGTTTTTCTTTACAGATTTCTAAAAGAATCGTAACAAATTTCCGACACTCTTAAAGATTTCGGGAGCATTTGTTTGCAGGGTATATATATACGTATATGTGTATGTGTACGCGGATATGTAAGTATAGCAAAACAGACGATAATTTGACACAAGCGTGCTCATAAGAAGAAGCATAGCTTCTATCGCTATCACCTGTAATTGATGCGCCTTGCTAGAATGGTGAGGCTGAGACATATAGCAAGAGCTGTCAAAAGTTAAAATATTAGGTAGTAGTGCACTTTAGCGAAAGCAGGTCAAAATGGACGGAACAAGTTCGGGAGTAGTATCAATCGACGCGTCTTAACGCCAATAATAACAATCCGAGACCGGAAATTAACATTTTTAATTCATTAAAGAGTTATTTGCAAAAAACACTTGTACTTTCCGCACTATGTTTTGATGAATTTCACGCAAATGAATGGAATAAATGAACTCAATTTAAAACGTATTTATTAGTTTTTATACATATGTGATGTTTTAAGTGTACACTTTCGCGAAATTCTGTATTTAATAGCAATATTCTGATGGTGAAAATCCACACAACAATCTTGTGTAGTTAATATAAATAAGATAGAGGAAAACTGGTGCTGCCACTCTATTAATTAATTAGTTTTCCTCCATGATATTTATATTAACTACGCAAGATTGTTGTGCGGATTTTCACCATCGGAATATTGCTATTAAATGCAGGACACTTAAACCATCACAAATGTATAAAAACTAATGAATATGTGTTCAGTTGAGTTCATTTACTCCATTTATTTCAAAATGATGTGTCATAACAATATTGTCTGGTGTAAACCCTAACTTAGCAAATGAATCCAACAAGCTTTTTCGCTAGGTGTCGCGCAATCCCATATTATCGATTTTTATGTTAAAAAAAAACATTTTGGCGGTTTTATGTCCCAATTTCGATGGCCTACATAACGTCACCTGGGTAAAAGATTGTCGTATGTTGATTACGGCAGGTTGTGGGAAATCGCGATTGAAGTTGGGAATGCAAATTCTCAAAAACGCGGAGATAGATATTCTCTAAAGTCTCTGAAAATGTTACTAGTTCACAAAATTCTTAAATTATTTAATTTTTAATGTTTAATGTTAATTAGCTTTGTGTTTATGAAGGATTTTCTTTAGTAAAATTTTATCGTAAGCGTCATTTGTCCACAATTTGGCAGCCACTTTGTATAAAATACGACAAAATGTGATCAAAATTTCTACTAAATTAACGACAATTATTACTCAATATCTCGCAAGCTAAAGGAGATATCCAAACATGGAGAACGTCATTTTTAAGATATTGATTAGTTTAATATGGCTGTACAAATAACTAAATTTTTACTAAATTATAGAAAAATTTTTAGTCAATATCTCGGAAACTAAAGGAGGTATCTGAAAACTGATAACACCAATCGAAAGACCTTATTTCAAAATATATAACTCCATCCAACTAAAAACGTCAAAATTGCTCTTACGACAATCTTTTACCCAGGCGAAGATAAGCAGAAATTGTAGATTAATTTCAGATCATACAATTAATCAGAACTTAAATGGCCAATATTGGCTATTTAAATATGAGATATGTAACCCTGTGTTTGTACCAAACGACCAAGATTGAATGGTAGGTTGTTTAATCAATCCCACCTGTTAGCGCACTTGATTAAAAATACGAATTTTCAATAGCACTACTTCGACTTAACTTTTATTTAGCGTTTATTGTTCTTCAGTGTAGTTTTTACTATGTTAATTACAATTAACAAAACTAGCGGTTTTACAATTTCAGCAATTTACTAAGTAAGCGATTTTTAGCGCTTTAAAATATTTCGTGTGTTTAGTGCGCCTTTTTCACAACGAGAGGTGGTGTGATCTTTTAAGAACCGCTTTTTATAGTTTTGTATGTATACTACAAGTACAAGAATATAAAGGATATGAACAATAAAAGAATATGATAGCAAAAAATGTCGTTTTAAGTAAGAGTATACAAGAACTTGCAGAGAAACGTTGATAATATCGTAATGTGTAACGGTGACCAGGTTGCTTCGACTGACGGTGGTAACAATTCCCTCCCCCGTAAGCGAGTCCTATAGATCGAGATTGCTACTGGTTTTTCCAACGACGTCAAGCACCGCCACTCTGGCTGATGGTCGATTTAGAACACCGAATTGTGTTTTCACCGTGACACGTCTAACTTGTCCGTCACTAGCCACTACTGTGTCGATCACCTTTCCCTTGGGCCAACAGTTTCTCGGTAGATCGGGGTCAACAACGAGCACGATGTCTCCCGTACGAATAGGCTTCTGCGGTGTGAACCACTTGCTTCTTCTGGAAATTATTGGCATGTATTCTTTTAACCACCTTGCCCAAAACTCGTTTCCAAATTTTTGTGTATGGTGCCAACGTTGACGCAAATTTTTGTTGTCGGTGGCGAAAGGTTTGTAGCCATCTGAAGAGCCGATCAGCAAATGGTTCGGCGTTATAGCTTCGTCGTCGTCCGACTCCAAGGACACGAAAGTTAGCGGACGTGAATTAATTATAAACTCTATTTCCCATAGGGCACTCCTCAAGCTTTCGTCGTTGAACTGCATAGATGGGGACATAGCAAGTAGAACTGTTTTAATAGATCTTATTAGCCTCTCCCAGATTCCGCCCATATGTGGCGCTCCCGGTGGATTAAATCTCCACTTTATACCGTCAAAGGTAGAAGAAACTTTTTGTTGATCGACGTTCTTAAACTCGTCGCGTAAGACTTTTTCTGCGGCTTTAAAGTTCGTTCCATTATCGGAAAATACTTCTCTTGGTGTACCGCGTCGAGCCATGAAATTTCGAAAACACATTATGCAGGAACTTGTATCGAGGCTATGAGCTACCTCGATGTGAATTGCTCTAATCGTGAGGCAGGTGAACACTGCACCCCAACGCTTTTCACGCCTGCGACCGACAGAGACGTGAAGTGGCCCGAAATAGTCCACACCAACGTATGTAAAGGGTCGTTCAAACGCCGCTAGTCGAGCAGCCGGTAACGCTGCCATTAGAGGAGGACACGGTGCCGCTATGGAATTTTTGCATTGTTGGCATAATCGGCGTACCTTTTTATATAGAACGCGCAAACGTGGTATGTAGTAACGACTTCTTAGCGTATTGATTGCGGTTTCATGTGATTGGTGATGCAAATCCTCGTGAATGGAGCGCACTATTAGAAATGTTATGTGGCTTGTGCTGGGAAGCACAATAGCATCTTCGTGGTTGTTAAGAAACTCATCTCTTCCTCTGCTTCTGATAACATCATTTTCATCTAGGTAAATATTCAAACCGATAAGTTTACTTTTAGTTCCAATAGCCACGCCGTTTTTTAGTTTCTTAAGCTCTTGTTCGTATTCAGTTCGCTGGGCGTGTTGCATAAGAAAGATTTTTGCTCTTCGTATCATCGTAGAGTCTACTGTTTGCGGTTTTATAGCAGATCTTGAAGCAGCTTCAAGTTTTTTTATGTATAAAATGAAAGTTGCCACCGCACGGTATAAGCGTTTCCAGCTGGAAAAATATTCTGCGTTCAGGGTGAAAACTTGTAACTTATCTATCAAAAGTACCCGACGTTTGAGCTCAGTCTCATCTACACGACAAAATTCATCACAGTGAGGCCAATTTATCGTGTCACCCGCTAAAAAATCTGGTCCATGAAACCACATATGCGTGTCGGATCGATGACATGTTTTAGTTGGTAAATCAGCAGGATTCATTCGCGTTGGCACCCATCTCCACTGTGAAACATCCGACGACTCAAGAATTTCGCCAACTCGGTGCATAACAAACTGGTGAAAATTTTTCGGGTCGATGCGTAGCCACTGCAGGACCGTCTTAGAGTCGGTCCACCAAAAACAAGCCTGTACACTTATGCGTGGAACTTTCAAGATGCTATTGGCTAGTCTAACTCCTGCCACAGCAGCTTGCAATTCCAATCTTGGAATCGAAACTGGCTTCAAGGGTGCCACTTTCGATTTTGCCGCGACAAAAGCAATATCTACGTTACTATCGCGCTGGATGCGTAGATAACTAACAGCAGCGAATGCAGCTGAGCTGGCGTCCACGAACGTGTGAAGCTGGACGTTATCAGAACTATGGAGTATGGTCGAGTAGCAACGAGGAACTTTTACATCCATTATGAGAGGAATATTCGACTTCCACGACTCCCATTTATCGTACAAAGCGTCGCTGAGAGCCTCGTCCCAACCAATGTCGGAACGCCACACGTCCTGCAGAAGTATTTTCAGACCTATGGTATGGACCGAAAGGAATCCTAGGGGGTCAAAGATTGACATCAGGATTTGAAGAATCTCACGCTTCGTAGGAACAATTTCTTCAGTCAGCACGCTACGACGCAGTCTTGCAAATTTACAGTTGAATCTGAAAACATCATTAGTAGGTTCCCAATACATACCTAAGATTTTTGTAGTGGAACCCCATTCTTTCAAAGCTGGCTCGATAGGATTGTTGCTAGCTAGTTGCTGTAGAACCTTGTGAGAGTTAGACACCCAGTTTCTCACCTCAAATCCAGCGTTCGCATTAATGCGTTTTACCTGCTTGGCTAGTTCGAGCGCAGTCTCTTCATCGCGCTCACTGTCGATGAAGTCGTCGACATAGTGGTAACGCTGCACCGCTTCAACTGCCCGTGGAAACTCATGTCGGAATTGCTCGGCATTGTTGTCTCGTATAAAATGCGCAATGCACGGAGCGCAGTTTACGCCAAATGTTAGGGCGCGCATTACATAAACGCTGGGTTGCTGCGGCTTGTCGGCTTCGTCCCACCATAAGAATCTTTGAGCGTGCATATCGCTTTCCCTAATGTTGATTTGGTGGAACATTTCAGCCACGTCACCACACACTGCTACTCTCCCTACTCGAAAGGATAATAGGACTTCCACGAGCGAGTTCAACAAGTCAGGTCCAGGGAACATAAAATCGTTGAGGCACACGCCATTCGCTTTTGCGGCCGCGTCCCATACCAGACGTATTTTTCCTGGCTTATTCGGATTCGTGACGGTGAATATCGGTAGATACCAAGTTTTGCTTGGTTGAATTGTTGCCTCAGCAGGTGACAACTTTTTCGCATACCCCTTCGAAATTAGGTTGTCTATTTGTTGCTGAATTGTTGATTTAAGAAGCGGATCTTTGTTGAATTTCCTTTCAAGACACATTAGCCGTTTGTATGCATTTCCATAGCTTTCTGGCAGCACGACGTCTTCGTTTCGCCAGAGTAATCCAACTTCATAACGATTGCTTACCTTCTTACAAGACGCATTTAGAATAGCTAGCGCCTTGTTGTCGTCGGCAGACAGAAGCTGCTTTGGCTTGGGTTCTTCTAAATTGAAATAATTTTTCACAGCTTCGTGCAGTCTTCTGAGACTTTTCTCGCAGTCGCAAGTGTGAACGTTCACCATAAACTCACGTGACTGATTAGCGTGACATCCTTGAAGCGTCCAGCCAAGTCTGGTTTTTGATGCAATAGGTTGGAACCACGACCCTTCTCGAATTTTAAGTGGCACAGCAAGTTTCCAATTGTCTGTACCAATCAAAATAGATGGCCTGGCATTTTCGTACGATTCAATTGGTAGCCCAGTCAAATATGGATATTTTTTCATTATTTCACCAGCATCGATCGTTTGTGTTGGAAGACTTAAACTCTCTACTGTGTGTGCATCAGTCAATTTGTACTTTCGACCGTTCGTAACACCTGAAATTTCTACAGTGGTTTTGAATGAATTATATTCCGTGCGGGTTGTATCACCGGTCCAACGTAAGCATAAAGGCTCCTGTACACCTTTGAGCTCCATCTGTTCGAACACACTTTTTTCCATTAACGTAACTGCAGAACCCTCGTCCAGAAACGCAAATGTTTCTATAACTTTATTATGTGAGTATAATTTGACAGGGATTATTCTGAAATATGGGCTATTTTTTGTAGCGCTGCTGCTGTGCGCGATCATCTGCCTGTTGGCATGATCACTCGGAATATTGCTGCTGCGAACAATCTGCCGAGAATTGATGTTGTTGTCTGCGCTGCTGTCGACTGTTTGCGATGCGCTTCTGTGTAATAATTGATGGTGCTTGTACTTACAACCAGTGATACCACATTCTTTGTTTACGTAACATTTACGGCGATGCGAGTCCAGACATTGACGGCAAAGACTATGTTCCTTGACTATTTCCCACTTACGTTTAAGAGGCAAGACTTTAAAGGCTTCGCAACGTGGCAGCTTATGTCCATATGTTTTACATACACAGCATTTTCTGGGTAGTGAGTTGGTTTCGCTTCTATGGTCGGAGACATCTTCAGCGCGAGTGTGTGTATTTACGTTTACACCGGATTTGTGTGTCATAGGTGCTACAACAGTGCTTGCTGCCTCGGCGATATTATACAGCCAGTCACTGAAAATCTTCACTATAGGTACTCGATCGTCTTTTGGATGCATAGCCCAACTCAGCTTATAACTGTTTGGCAGCTTATCCACTAACTCTTTTACTAATAATGGATTCACGAGATGTGCAGTCAGGTTACAACCTTCCATTGTTGCACATATATTTTGTACGCATAAGGAGAACTCAATTAAAGATTCTAACTTATCTTTAAGTGGCGCCATATTTTTGGCCTTATTAATTGCGCGTTCCAAAATATGTTCAGGTCGGCCACAACACATACGTAGGGTCTGGATAATCTCCGGCACCATAGCAGGTAGAAGCAACTTATTTTTTACTAAATCTCGTGCTCTGCCTTTAAGACATGCCTGTAGTCGCATAAGATTTTCTGCATTCGAATATCCTGCAACGGACGTACTATTCTCAAATTGGCTTATAAAGAGGGGCCATTCCTCTGGGTCGCCGCTGAAAATAGGCAACTGCTTCGGAATAGAGTGTCTAGCTGCAAGCTGTGCTGGTGTGGGGGTCACGTTAAAGATTGGTATACGATCACCCGAATTCGTCAACTCACCAAATTGTGCTAATATTTTATACTTGTCGTCTAAATACTGTTTTTGAATGCGCATTTCCTCCTCTAGGCGTTCTAGCTGCAGTGCTCGCATTCGCTCAGATGTATCCGAATTTTGACTACCCTTTGCAAATATTGACGAGTTTGCAACTTTTGCGTTAGTTTGCAGCGAAGGAAAAGTGGTTGAAGATGTCGGCAATTTTTGTTGAATAAAAGAGTTTGGCAGTAAATGGTTCTTACTGTTTTGCGTATACATTGTTGCGGGATAACCTGATGCGCTCGACAAAGTATATAACTCAGTCGTGCTGCTTGACGACTGAAAACGTATTTGATCATGTAGTGTCACTTCCAATGCTGCAGTAGAATATGGTGGTACACTTGCCGATGTGGTCGACATCCTCGGAGCTGTGTATATGGATGGAACCATAACCGTTGACTGAACTGGTATTGAGCTTAGAGCGCCCAAGATTGCCTGTTGACTTTGATGTGCCGCCTCGGGTGACGATGATGCTCTTGGCTGACCCGTAGCAAGTGAACCCCCGTTATTCGACCCATTGGGTTCCATAAAAGCTGCTGCCATTTGGACCGATGTGTGTTCGCATGATTCGCAGTTCCAACTAATATCGGCCACTTGGCTGTCAACACCGACACAGCTATAGTGAAACCATTGGTCGCAGGAGTCACATTGCACCATTTGCTCATTGTCTCTAGCTCTACAGTTTCGGCAATGGTAATCCGTACTTGTATCTTTTATGCTATGCATATTATAGTAGCGGAAGTTACTCTTAAGAAATATTTTAAAGAATTGTTAGCGCACTTGATTAAAAATACGAATTTTCAATAGCACTACTTCGACTTAACTTTTATTTAGCGTTTATTGTTCTTCAGTGTAGTTTTTACTATGTTAATTACAATTAACAAAACTAGCGGTTTTACAATTTCAGCAATTTACTAAGTAAGCGATTTTTAGCGCTTTAAAATATTTCGTGTGTTTAGTGCGCCTTTTTCACAACGAGAGGTGGTGTGATCTTTTAAGAACCGCTTTTTATAGTTTTGTATGTATACTACAAGTACAAGAATATAAAGGATATGAACAATAAAAGAATATGATAGCAAAAAATGTCGTTTTAAGTAAGAGTATACAAGAACTTGCAGAGAAACGTTGATAATATCGTAATGTGTAACGGTGACCAGGTTGCTTCGACTGACGGTGGTAACACCACCAATAAACATACAGCTGTTCAGCACAAAATGTAAACAAACAAGCTAATGCAACAACAATTTCGAGGAACAAGCAGCAGGGCTGCAAATTGTTTGGCATATTTAAAAAAAGTTGATCTGAAAGCCAACGAAAGCTAAATGGCATATAAACATCAATCCACAATTCAACTTAAGTGCCGTTTAAATATTCATTTGAAATTGGCCCTAAGGCGGTTATGAATAGCTTTAGTAGTAACTTAAAATAGATCCGACTTAGTTGTAAACTAAATATCACTATGAAAATGCGCCATTGTGCACAGACTCGAGACCTGCTCTCAAATTTGTAAATACATGACTTCCGAGCGCTAATATACTAAGCTGATGCCAGATAAAACTTTATTGTGACTTTGCGTGATATTTACGCAAAGGTATGCCGCAATAAACCTTAAAAAACGATTTTGTACTGCTTTTTTACTCGTGAAAATAGCTGTGGATTTTATATATTTAGCTTTAAAAACATCATCAGTCTAATTAAATTTTATATTTCTGAATGAAAACTTGAATTTGGATGACATAAAATAAATATTAAACCAGCTTATCGTCAACGCGCGCAAAAAGATGGGAGTTGGCCATCTTTTTGCTTCGTGCTGCGACTAATGGGCTGTTTTTGCTTACGCGTAAAAGCACACTTAGCTCTAAATGCACATGTATCCATACGAAATTCGTCAGCTAAATTGAGCTCCATTTCTGCATCAAGAACCTCATGCTAAAAGCAACCTTTTGCTCTCCGAAAAATACCACGATTCGAACATGGTTTAATTAGAAAAAGTGGCAGCGTTGATTTTTCACGTACACGTTGCTAGCTGCTATTATATCTTTTTTGGGCTGGTTTTGCTACGCGTAAAAGCACATTTAGCGCATTTAGCCCTAAATGCTACTCTAAGGCTTTCTGCACATTGGTCGTCCAATCATAGTTATCGTCACAATCATGATGCAACGATTACATGACGACTACACTTTCGCACACTCGGTCGTGATATTTCAATTCATTTGGCGTCTAAAAATTCACTTGGAGCAGGTATTTTCATTTTCCTGGTTGATATTTTCGCGAAATATTTACAAATACCTGCAATTTTTAAAATATGGACTGTGCTGCAATAATTCTAGTCATAATTTTTCAGTAATATCTCTTCTTCTCTTTTCCTGAAATGTGTTTTGTGCATGCACACTGATACTTTTTACAACTCCGTCATATTTTATAGTTAAAACGCTCACATTTATTGAATTTTAATGCAGTTATCCACCTTTTAATAATTTCCACAGATTTTATGCAAAAAATACTAATTTTTATGCAATTTTAATGCAAATATTAACTTTTTCACTAATTTTTCCCCATAAAATGTAAACAAACAATGCGTGCACAAGGATTAGCAACGATTAGTTTCTCCATCTTCTACGATTTGCCGATAACTAGCTGATAACGACAAGTGTGCAGATCTCCTTTGAAATACATGTGCTCGGCTCAACATTTCAGGGCGAGACTTTAACGCAACTATGATTGGACGACGAGTGTGCAGATAGCCTAAGGCAGTCTGCACACGGGTCGTATAGCTTTAGACGCGTATTATACAGCGTTTTTGCTGCATTTAAAATGCAACATTTAGCACTTTCGAACATATGTTTTCGAAGAGCGTTCATGCTACCGCATTTAGCAAATGTACATTTACGCGAGTTCGAAATAGTATGCTTTTGACAAACAGCCGTGTTCCAGTCGCTTATTCAGATCCGTATCTATTACGATAAATTCTCACGGAAAAGATAATGTGCAAAACCCCTACTGAAAAAGAAAAAAAATTAATTCTAAACCGAAAATTCAATATAAACACTTGAATTGTTTTAACCATAACCGAACATTTGTTGGTGTATAAGTTAGCACCAACTAAGTTGTAACTCAAGCTGACACAAAGACTATTGCGCCAAGTCAGCAATAAGGGTAATCAACAATTATTGGGAAACAGCCCAGACGCGCACTCAGCAAAATCGGCAACAACATCCGGCATGCGCCGATTCAATTAATGCAGCGACCTAAATATTTGGCAACAACATCCGGCATGCGCCGACCCAACACCAATTGCTGACACAGGTAGAATTAGGGTATAATTAAGCGAGAATAAGTAAAATTAAGTTTAGTATTAATGATGTATTGATTGAATAAAGGTCTTACGACCAACAAAAAAATCTTTTTTTCCCGACTTGTGCAAGCAAGCCGGTAACTTATATATTCATTTGTCGGTGCAGTCAATTATAATTTCCACACTTAATTAGGAAACAAAACAAACAGAGCTGATCACAAACTAATCCGGATTTGTATCAGCATCATATCGATGTTGAATTTGCGTAACTTTTCTTTATCCAAATAATGTAAAATAATAAATGAAATCTCGAGCGGCGATCACTGAAACCCAGCTAGCGACTGTATACTCGAAAAGGCAATGCTGCCACGTTTTTTCATTAAACCATGTTCGAATCGTGGAAATTTTGGAAGATCACAGGGTTGCTTATAGCATTTAGATTCTTAATGCAAAAATGGAGTTGCATTTAGTTGCATTTAGGTGACGAATTTTGTATGGATAAATGTACATTTAGAGTAGCATTTAGGGCTAAATGCGCTAAATGTGCTTTTACGCGTAAGCAAAAACAGTCCATTAGATGCTACATACGAAAGTTGTACGCTTTGATGCCGCACACGTGTGTGATGTACAGTCATTTCAGTTTTTCAACAAAAACATCACACAATATTTTTGTAAGAAAAAACCAAAAAACAAACATTTGTAAAAACCAAGAAAACAAATCCCTAAGATATTGCTTTCCATAATTAACTATGACACACATAAATATCATGACACATATGGTAAACAAACATTTCATACATATACCCAAAGACATACAGCGAAGTGAAACATGAGTATTTTCACTTGCTCCACATACAGTTCATTGTTAAGGTACTTGACCGTACTTAAAAGGTAAACAATAGCAAGTCAAATTTCTTTCTTTCTGTTTTCGATATGTCAAATATCATAAATGGGAGAAATGCAATGTGTTTAAAATTGATGACGATGCTAAATACTGATTGGTCAATAGATAAGTAAATGCATTTGTAACATGAACAAAAAGCAGAACACCATGTTACATAGGGCATTTTGGACATATGAATGAAATGCAAGATGTGTCAGATAATTTCTAGATAATTTGTAAATTAGTATATAAGTTGGAAAATTTATAATAAAAACTCAGATTCAGTTTTATACTTGAACTTGCTTGTCTTGTTATTTTACTGAACTCAAAAAAGGGCATTAATTGCTCGTCTGCCGAGTTTTGAGCCTCGCTTTACAAACCAAGGCTCCTATTGCATTAGTCGCGCTTTCATGCTAATGCAATAGCTATCCAAACGCTAAAAACACCACCTTACATATTATATGGCGATCCTGCCCTACCTAACTGGAATCCTAGTAGAATCCTTCTTACATGGACGAAGAATTCCATAAACTTTTTAAAGACTTGGTTGATAGACTTGCAGTGGAGGAGTACAATCCCACTGAGGGCGTGGAAATCCAAGCACCACCTTACATCCCTATCCCGAAACATTGTGGACCACAGCCTATAACAATCGAGCAATACCGAGAGAGAAACCAGTCGAGAAAGCAACGTCCGGAACAGCCAGCAGCACCAACTAAAAAAAAGGCGAAGGGCGGCAAAAAGAAGCGGCTAAACAGAGAAAAAGCGGAGTTAAGGCGTTTAATAGACCTCAGCTGTGGAACACAAAAGAAATTGTTTTATAATCAATTGAGAGAATTAGAGAAAAAACAAGATATTAATAAATAAATAAATTATGGGTTGGTGGAATAAAGTGAGTAACGCAATTCTCATTGCAATTGCTGGTTACGAAGTAGGTAATAACAACCAAAAACCAAAAGATAACAATGAGAAAGAACATTGGATTTTGGTATCAGCTATAATTTTCGTGATAATTTTGATTATATGTATTTCAAAATTAAATAGTTATTATAAAAGTTATGTTAATAAGAAAGTAAACAACAATATTGTTTAGATAATGTAACGTAAAATTTAATATTAAATCAAATTATATTAAAAAAAAAAAAAAAATATTAAAATGTTTTGTAAATGGACCAATTCATAGATCGTTTGACTAGAATTATCACTAATTTGAGAAAATCAGGTAGCAGAGGATATACTAACAACACATTAATTTTAAAATTAGAAGAGGTAGAGCTAGTTAAAAAACAATTTATAGAATTTAGCACTGGTAAGGAAATAAAAAAAGAATTCATAGAGAAATTTTACAAATATTATGAAACAGCAAAGACATTATTAAAACAAAAATTAGAAAAATTAGACACAGATTCAACTCACAGCATGTCAGATTTAGAAAAGGAGACAGAAAATTCAAACATACCTCCTGAAAATTCAAACTTAGCTCCTGAAAATTCGAATTCAAGTTCAAACTCTTCATTCAAAATGGCATCATTCAATATAGAACTATCATTAAAAAGTATACCAGAATTTTCTGGAAATTTTAAAGATTTAACATCATTTTTAAAAATCGTTGAAATAATTTACAATTCTTTAACAACTGACGCGAAAATACTACTCATAGATTTTGTCGTTAATGTGAAATTAACATCAAGTGTTAGAACTGCTGTAAGTACTAGCGAAATTAATGACTTCAATAGTCTTAAAAATTCACTTCAATCAAGATATAAGTCTACAAAAACAATAGCACAAATACAACTAACTTTGAGTAAATTCTTGCAAAAGAACATGAAAATACAAACATATAAAGAAAAGCTTCTAGAATTGATTGCAGAATTGAATGAGCTGCAAATAAACGAAATACCACAATGCAATGCTACACAGAAAAACACGATTATTTCTCTTAATAACACTTATGCATTGAATATATTTAAAAATGGTCTTAATGCAGATATTAAGCCTACAATTTTTGCTTCTAAACCAAAAGACTTGAATGAAGCGGTACAACTAGCAATAGAACTAGAAAAAGACTTTGCTAGTAATGAAAATCAAATATTATACTTTTCTAATAGAAACAATTCATACAAGCGGAATAAAAATAACAATAATAAAAATTATAACAATAGAAATAATAATAATAATAGAAACAACAATTCGAATCACAATAATAGAAATTCGAATCATAACAATAACAGAAATAATAATAACAATCCTAGAAATAATAATAATAGAAATCATAATAATAATAACGGGAATAATAATTACCAAAATAATAATCGTTTCAACAATAGAAACAACAACAATAATAATGGTAGACGAAACCAAAATGGTAATAACAACAATCGTAATAACGATAATAATTATAATAATAATAGAAATAACGTACATGTGGTTCAGGAAAACTCCGAAGGTCCGGAGATGAACAATCAAAATTTAATCATTCATCCTCCGGAACAGAATTAAATAAAATTTATTCTATTTCTAAAAACACTACTAATTATATACAATTAGACATAGGATCAAAAACTAGTTTAACATTTTTAATAGATACAGGGGCTGATATTTCATTATGCAAATTAGGTAAATTAAATGAAGAACTTTTTATTGATAAATTACAATCATGTTCATTTTCTGGTATAACTAATGAAAAAATTAAATCTATTGGAATCACAGAATTAAATTTTAATTTATATGATAACGGAGCAAAGCACAATTTCCACATAGTCGATGATAATTTTCCAATACCAACGGACGGAATCTTAGGAAGAGATTTTTTCACAACATTTTTATGCAAAATTGATTATGAAACATTCACGATTTCATTAACTTTACAAGAAACAGAAATTACAATTCCCATGAAATCTAGAATAAATAGAGATTACTACATAAAAATAGAAAAACGATCTGAATTAATATATCCAATACAATTAAATTTAACAGAAGATAGCATTATTTTAAGTAAAGAATTAGAGTCAGGTATTTTTGTAGGAAATACAATAGTTCCAGGAAAAGGCATTAGTCATGTTAAATTTCTAAATACAACAAATGAAGATGTAATATTAAAAAATATTAATTTTGAAATAGAACCATTACACAAATACGTTTTTCTCACTAAATCACAAAATCACAATAAACAAAACAATAAAGACAGATTTAGCAAACTATTACAAACGTTGAAAATTGACAAAAATGACAGTAAAGCAACGGATGAATTGATAACAATTTTTAAAGACTATCAAGACATATTCCACTTAGAAGGCGACGTTTTAACAGCAAATAACTTTTATACACAACATCTTAACTTAACAGATAAAACACCGGTTTACATTAAAAACTATAGACTTCCACAAACTCAAATAGAAGAAATCAATCAACAAGTTCAAAAATTAATTGATGACGATATCATTGAACATTCAACCAGTCCATACAACTCACCATTACTTGTTGTACCAAAGAAAAGCGATGGAGACAAAGAGAAATGGCGACTTGTAGTAGATTTTAGGCAATTAAATAAGAAAATAGTTAATGATAAATTTCCACTTTCAAGAATTGAAGATGTATTAGATAAATTAGGAAGAGCAAAATATTTTTCAACTCTAGATATGACAAGTTCGTTTCATCAAATTAACTTAGATAAAGAATCAAGAAAAGCAACTGCATTTTCTACATCAAACGGTCACTATCAGTTTAAACGATTACCTTTTGGTCTTAAAATTTCATCAAATAGTTTCCAACGTATGCTAACAATAGCACTTTCAGGTCTCGATAGTAAAGCATTTTTATATGTAGACGACATCATCATTTTTGGATGTAGTTTGAAACATCACAATGACAATCTGAGACAGGTCTTTGAACGTTTATCAAAATACAGTTTAAAATTAAACGCTAAAAAATGTGTATTTTTAAAGTCAGAAGTTGTTTATTTAGGTCATCTAATAACAGAAGATGGTATTAAAACAGACCCAGCAAAACACAAAGCAATTCAAAATTATCCAATACCTAAAGATGCTGACGAGGTAAAACGATTTGTAGCTTTTTGTAATTACTATAGACGTTTCATAAAAAATTTCGCTGAATTAACAAAATGTCTGAATGATCAAACGAAGAAAGGAAAAATATTTGAATGGACAGACGAATGTCAACAAACTTTTGATATATTAAGACAAAAATTAATTAGTTCACCAATATTACAATATCCAGATTTTGAAAAACCTTTCATTTTAACGACAGATGCTTCAAATTATGCTTTAGGTGCAATCTTATCACAGGGAGAAATAGGAACTGATTTGCCAATAACCTATGCTAGCAGAACTTTGAATAAACACGAAATTAATAAACCCGTGATAGAAAAAGAACTACTTGCTATACATTGGGGCATTGAATTCTTTAGGCCATATTTACATGGTAGAAGATTTATAGTAGTAACTGACCACAGACCTCTTGTTTCACTTTTTACACATAAAAACCCTTCTTCTAAATTAACTAGAGTACGGATTGATTTATCAGACTATGATTTTGAAATTGTATACAAAAAAGGAAAAATTAATACAAATGCTGATGCATTATCTAGAATTAAAATAGATTCTGATATGCTAAAAAACATGATTCCAATAGAAGACGATTATACCAAACCAACAAAAATCTTAGCAATTACGCGTGGAATGAACGCAAAGGGTAAAACAACTGAAAACAACTCAGATGAGAAAGACATATCCCAACAACAAAAATATACGAACATATGGGAATGTACTTCATTACAAGATATTAAAAATGTGCACAAATTAAAATTTAAAGTTAATACCGGTATAAATACAAAAATAAATAATGATAAATTGAACGGTACCATTGAATGTATAAATAATAGCTATCATATGAATATTAGTGATGATCTTGCAAAATACGTTTTATTTCTAGAGAAGCTGATAATCTATATGCATAAGCAGAATATTAAAGATCTCGCATTAGCTAGCGACGATGAAATTTTTAAACTGATATCAGTAGAATATATGAAAAGAATTTATGATGAGGTATACCAAAGGTTAATAAAATCTAAAAAATATAAAAACTTTAACTTGAATATCATCTTGTATAAACCCTTGCAGTACATAAAAAATAAAAAACTACAAAATAAATTGATTGAAGAATTCCACAACTCACCATTATCAGGACACTTAGGCATTGGAAAGACTGTACTAAAACTCAAACAAAGATACGTTCGGAAAAATATGAGAAAAATGGTTAGAGATTACGTTGTAAATTGCGATAAATGTTTGAGAAATAAGCAAACGAAACATATTAAAGAAGAAATGAATATCACCAACACTCCAAGTACTAGTTTCGAAATAATAGAAATAGATACAGTAGGACCATTAAGAATTTCTAATAATTATAGGTATATATTAACAATGCAGTGCGAGTTAACAAAATATGTCGTAGCATACCCTATGGAAACAAAAGAAGCGAAAAATATAGCTAAAACTCTTGTAGAACAGTTTATTTTGAAATATGGTTGCTTTAAAGTATTAAAATCAGATAGAGGCACTGAATTCAAAAACGAATTAATGGATGAAGTATGCAAACTATTAAAAATAGATCAAACATTTTCAGCACCATATCACCATCAATCTATAGGAACGCTAGAAAGAAATCACAGAGTATTAAATGAATATATGTTAAACTTTGTTGAAGATTTAGAATGGGACAAGTGGATACCCTATTATACATTTGCGTATAATACCACACCTCATGTAAATAACAATTATTCTCCATACCAGTTGATTTTTGGCAAATTACCAACTCTGCCTACAGACGCATTATGCACTAATACTAAAGTTTATGATTTAGAAAATTATGTTAACGAACTTAGGACTAGGATTAAGAGAGCATTAGATAACGCTAAAAATTTAATAAATATAGCAAAAGAAAAATCCAAACTAGAATATGATAAGAAGATTATAAAAAGTTCTTTTGATGTAGGAGCTTAGTACTAGTAAAACTAGAGAGTAGAAAGAAAAATCAGAGTCCCTACATTGGTCCATATAGAATACTAGAAAGACCAAATTGTAATTCAATATTAGAAATAAATAGTAAAGAAAGACTATTCAATAATAATTCATTAAAATTGTACAAAAAGAATAAAAATAATAATTAAAAATTTATAAAAATAAAATACATAAATATATTCTTAAAATAAATAAAATAAGATCGTATCAGATGCATTTACATTTATAATACTTTAACAAAACAATACATTAATTATACAAAACAAAAAAATCAAAACTATTAATTTGTAATCAGATTTAAATTTATTCAAAATCTCATAAATTTTATCTTAAGGGTAAGGGTGTGATGTACAGTCATTTCAGTTTTTCCACAAAAACATCACAACTATGACACACATAAATATCATGACACATATGGTAAACAAACATTTCATACATATACCCAAAGACATACAGCGAAGTGAAAATGAGTATTTTCACTTGCTCCACATACAGTTCATTGTTAAGGTACTTGACCGTACTTAAAAGGTAAACAATAGCAAGTCAAATTTCTTTCTTTCTGTTTTCGATATGTCAAATATCATAAATGGGAGAAATGCAATGTGTTTAAAATTGATGACGATGCTAAATACTGATTGGTCAATAGATAAGTAAATGCATTTGTAACATGAACAAAAAGCAGAACACCATGTTACATAGGGCATTTTGGACATATGAATGAAATGCAAGATGTGTCAGATAATTTCTAGATAATTTGTAAATTAGTATATAAGTTGGAAAATTTATAATAAAAACTCAGATTCAGTTTTATACTTGAACTTGCTTGCTTGTTATTTTACGAACTCAAAAAAGGGCATTAATTGCTCGTCTGCCGAGTTTTGAGCCTCGCTTTACAAACCAAGGCTCCTATTGCATTAGTCGCGCTTTCATGCTAATGCAATAGCTATTCAAACCTAAAAACACCACCTAACATATTAGGGCTATTCGCGATTCGGTGATAAGAGCTGACAAATTTATGCAATTGCAGAAATATGCCATGGATTGTGAGCGACCTTTATTAAACTGTCATGGAAAGCTTTTGCAAAACAATTATTGTGCATCAGCTTTGGTTTTGTTTATGAATGCAATGCATAGCATTTTTATGCTATGGATTTTCGGTATTGCAAATTTGCCAAGCCATGACAAATGCAAATGCGTGTATTTTGTTTGTGTATTGCAAATAATTTGCAATACAAATTTGCAATGCAATGATGCTAGGCCATTTGCACCGGATCGCGAATAGCCCTATTAACAACATATTATACGTGCGTTTAAATGGAGGGCTGTATACGAGTTGTCAGCTTCACGAATTCGTCAAAGCAAGCTAGCTGTAAATCGCATTACGTACAGCAGTGTTGGTAGCTAGGCATACGTACGCTTAGAAAATAGAAAGAAGAAGAAGTTTGTTTACAATTTTCCGTATGCGTGCATGCATTTCATAAAAAAAAACGATAAAACAAGAAAATTCGTGCAAAAAATTAAAAAATAACTGAAAATTAATTAAAGAAATAATTATTTTGCATCAATTAACATTTTTCGCCTGATACTTTGACGCTTTGAAGTTCCTTCGTGTGCAGATCTTGAGGCGTAGAGGAATCGTTGCTGCATAAAAAACCTTATATGCGTCCAAAGCTATACGAACCGTGTGCAGACTGCCTAATGTACATTTATCCATACAAAATTCGTCACCTAAAGCAATTAAATACAACTCCATTTCTGCATTAAGGGCCGGTTACTCAATGTCTGGTTAACGCTAATCTCCCGTTAAACATAGTTATCGACGTTACCGACTCCCTGTTGTATGCATGGAGTCGAAGACGTCGATAACGATGTTTAACCGCAGATTAGTGTTAATCAGACATTGAGTAACCGGCCCTAAATACTAAAAGCAGCCCTGTGATCTTCAAAAATTTGGCAACATTGTTTTTTCGTGAATACAGTTGCTAGCTGCGTTTCAGTGATCGCCGATCGACATTTCATTTATTATTGTACATTATTTGGAAAAAGAAAAGTTGCGCAAATTCAACATCGATGTGATACTGATAGAAATCTGGCTAAATTTGTGATCAACTCTGTTCGTTATTTTCCTATTTAGTTGCGGAAAATTCAATTCAAGTTTTTGTATTGAATTTTTTGTTTAAAATTTCTCGTGATAGATACGGATCTGAATAAGCGATTGGAACACGGCTGTTTGTCAAAAGCATACGATTTCTAACTCGTGTAAATGTACATTTAATAAATGCGATAGCATGAACGCTCTTCGAAAAAATATGTTCGAAAGTGCTAGATGTTGCAATTCAAATGCTGCAAAATCACTGCATTAGTAGAGTAAAAAGACGAACACGCTGCAGTACATACAGTAATAAACCTTTTTGAGTACCCCTCGGGGGTAAGATCTGATCAGGTTTGATAATGAGTAGGAGCATGAATTTTGCTCATTCAGATTTGCATACAAAATTACTGTGGATTGAAAGGGAGCAACAACCGTACCTTGGCAGAGTGGCATAGGTAATTTTGTAAACAAATACTTTTTTTATTGAATTATTTTATTTGAAAGGGATAATTGCTATTTATTTTCCAATATTCAGATATCCAGCTTGTGGCCAGAGGCACTGAAATCTACTCATCATGTTGGAGCAGCTGCGGGTAATGGATCTTTGATTGTGTTGGCAGAACTTTTGGCCACCATAACCAACGCAGTCTCCAAGCAAATGCGTGTCCTGAATTTATGCGGTAGCAATACATTGCAATTGCTATGCCGAGGCCGATAAGAGCCTCATGTAAATTCTAAATGCTACAAATAGCCACAAAAAAAAACAACAAAAACAGAAATTGAATTTTTAAATAAAATTACTATTAGAAATGAAAAATATAAATTTTATTATTATTCTAATGTAAGTAAGATAGATATCAAAGAAAATTCAAAAGATCCCTTTGGCCAAATTTTTAAAATTTGGTTTTACGTCAGTGACGCGTTTCGGTCCCCCTATTAACAATCCGGAAGGGGAGGGCTAATATTATTAACCACTTAAAAGTTATAAACAAAAAACTTTCGTTAATTTTCGTTGTTTTGTATGGGCAATTACCCCGACAAAAATTCAGTCAAGCCAGCAAGTCGAACGGACGTGTGCTCTCCGTATCCGTGCTTATTTTTATCGTTTATTATTTTAAAATGCCCTGTGCTTGTGGTCAGAAAGTTTACCGCGGTTTGCCAAAAGTTCGGTGTGAGAATTGTAATGAATATTTTCATTTATCATGTGTCAATTTATCGCAAACTGATGTTGATTTTCTGCGTTTTATTGTGCTATGAGTACCAAAAAACATCGAAATTCTATTTGCTCGCCGCCTACATCTCACCCAACAACACAGCTACTAGCGGGTGCTGATGACTCCCGCACTACTGGTGCTGAACAAAAACAGCAGTCGCAGTGTGAGAATTCAACTAAAGAACTTCAATTACAAAAACAACAAAAAATCTATCACACGAAGTGCACAGAATTGGATTCAATGCTAGAAACTGTGCTTTCTGAAGTGGCTGGGCTTAGAGCCGAAAATGCACGAGTGTTCTCTTTGCTGCAATCACTGTCCGATGATAAAAGCATATTGCTCAAGAAAGTTGATGTCCTCCGAGGTGAGCTTCGTACTATGGAGAGCACATTACTCAACATCATTGCTCCAACTATGGCTGCTGCTGCTGCGGGTGCGCAAACATCTGAGGTTACACATACACCTGCTGCTGCTGGCATTTCTGCCGACGTTGATATCTCTGCGGCTGACCCTTTTGCCGTCACTCTTGTTAATGCTGCTGCTAAGACTGCCGTTTTGCCGCCGACCGCTAATATAATTTCGCCTCAACGCAATTCTGAGTGGATTTCCGTGGACAGAAGACAAGGTAGAAGAAAGAAAAATAAACAAATGCAAACTGTTTTTGTTGGTACGAATGCGAATGCTGACTTAGATGTTGCGGAACCTTTTAACCTCACTGAAGCTAACATTATAAATTACGTCGCTAAACATGCTGCGCTTGATAACAATCTGTTGGCTTGCTAAAAATTGGTGAAGAAGGATGTGAAGTCAGCAACATTAAAATGGATAAACTTTAAGCTTGGCGTCCCTGTGCCAGTTTTTGACAAAATTCTAAATTCGGACCTCTGGCCTGCCAACGTCTCTTTTCGGCCATTTCGCTTTTTTCCCGCGAATTCAGTTGCCCGCTGATGCCGTAACTGAATCCAGCGCTAGTAATAAATGCCTAAGAATTTACTTTCAAATTATTTCAGGCCTTCGGACTAAATGTTCGACTGTGTATTTGCGTAGTTCTTAGTGTAGTAGAGTTTAATATTTTTGTCTTTGTGGAATCTTGGCTGAATGATAAATTTTTCGATTGTGAAATTTTTGATACTAATCTTTATGATGTTTTTCGTAAAGACCGTGACTCTGTCAAAACCGGATGTTCCAGAGGTGGTGGTGTTCTCATTGCTGTTAGGAGAAAATTTCGAGCATCATTGGTAACACTTACCAATTCTGACACACTCATTGATCAGCTTTGCGTTCGTGTTCATGGCTCGTCTGGAATCGTTTATGTGTGTGCCACGTATATTCCGCCAAATAGTGCCGACTATTTATATTTTGCACATGCCGACAATATTTTGTCATTAGCAGCAAACATCTCTGGTGACAGTCACCTTTGTGTCCTCGATGATTTTAATTTGTGTCATCTGAATTGGTCCCCACTTAAAAACTCGACTGCATTTATGGCCACTAACGTCAATTCTTCAGCCGATATTCACGTCATTGATTGTTTTTTAAGCATTGATTTACTTCAAATTAATGGATTTTATAATAGCCTTAACAGAATCTTAGATTTAGTGTTTATTTCCAATAATGTTCACTACACATTGTCTGAATGTATCACACCCATCTCTTCAACAATTAAATATCATATTTCGCTTACTCTAGAATTGAAGTTTTATGAGTTTTCTGATGTTTCCGATGATTCCAACACGAAATTCAATTTCAACGCTTGTGATTTTTCTACTTTTAATGAAATTTTGTCAACAATTGATTGGTGTGATGCTTTCAATGACAATGAGGTTACTTCTTGTTTCCATTACTTTAAAACTAAGGTATTTGAGTTATGCTTGAAGCATGCTCCTATTTTTGAAAAGAAAGTATTAAGACACCTTGGCATACCAAACGGCTAAAGCATCTAAAGAATTTGAAAAACAAATTTTGCAAATTTTATAAAAGGACTGGTGACCCAGAGCATTATTCCAAATTTCAGTGCCATTTAAATGAGTTGAATGTTTGAATAAGTTCTTATATAGAAATTATATTTTAAATTTTGAAAATAATATTATTTCGAACTCGAAGGCCTTTTGGCAATTGATTAAATCAAAAAAGTCTTGTTCGTCAGTCCCAAATAATGTATTCTTCAATGGTACAAATTCTGCCGTAGATTCTGCCAACCTATTTGCCGATTTTTTTTTGCCCTAATTTTGATAACGACTTAAACTTGGATCCTAGTTTTCCTTCTAGGAGTGACTCTTCACTTAATTTTGGATCTCTCTGTTTATCTCTGACTGACGTCATCAATGGTATTAGGAAGCTCAAGCCTACTTCTAAAACTGACTCAGATGGCCTTTCGGCAATCTTACTGAAAAACTGTTTATGTCTTACAGAGCCTCTTGCAGTTATTTTTAACAAATCATTGACCTCTGGTATCTTTGTGGATGACTGGAAATTTGCATCCGTTTCCCCTATATATAAAAGTGGAAACAAAAATGATGTTCGCAATTATCGGCCTATTTCGAAGCTCTTGTCTGTCTCCAAACTGTTTGAGATAATAGTGAAGCTATATTTTGCGATCAAAAGCCTTATTTCCACAAATCAGCACGGTTTCATTCCAAGCCGCTCCACGGTCACCAATTTGTCCATTTTCAGTGAATACTGCATTTCAGCGTTCCGTAACAGATCTCAAGTGGATACAATTCACACTGATTTCTCTAAGGCCTTTGACAAAGTATCCCACCGAATACTCCTGTCGAAGCTAGGGTCAATGGGTCGTCACTCCACGTTTTTGTCGTGGATCAAGTCTTATTTGTCTAACAGGCATTGCGTTGTTGTCGTTGATAATGCCTCATCCCGTCCATTTACTGCGTCCTCTGGTGTCCCCCAGGGAAGCATTCTAGGGCCCCTCTTTTTTATTCTCTTTATAAATGATATCGGCTCATGCTTTTCCTTTGCTGAATACTTGCTCTATGCAGATGACCTTAAAATATTCGTGGTCATCAACACCGCTTTGGACTCTGAAAGGTTGCAATCAGACCTTCACAATGTTTACAATTGGTGCTTCCAAAGGCTTCCACGTAACTTTTGCTAAATCGGTTACTACTTTACATACTTCGTATAGTATTGCCGGCTCTACCCTGAAAGTTGTTAATGAAATTAAAGATTTAGGCGTCATTTTCGATTCCAAGTTAAATTTCATTAGTCTCGTCAACCATGTAATAACACGGTCATACTCGATGCTAGCGTTCGTTCGTCGAAATTGTTCTGCATTCAGAAACCCATACACTCTTAGGGCTGGTTACTCAAAGTCTGGTTAACACTAATCTCCGTTTAAACATCATTATCGACGTGTTCGACTCCATGCATATAACATGGAGTCGGTAACGTCGATAACGATGTTTTACCGGAGATTAGTGTTAACCAGACATTGAGTAACCGGCCCTTAAAATATTGTATTGCGCCTTTGTCAGATCGAGGTTAGAGTATGCCGCTATTATATGGAGGCTCCACCAAATAGGTCTCTCTAATCGGCTTGAGAAAGTTCAAAAAGCTTTTTTTCGTTTTTCTCTCCGATCTCTAAATTTGTCTGAGCCATTACCCTCGTATCAATCTCGATGTTTATTGATTGACTTAAAAACACTTGAGAGCAGAAGATCCATTCTACCGTGTTCATTTGTTATTAGTATCATTTCTGGGACTATTGATTGCCCTTCGCTGCTTAGTAAAATTCAGTTTAATGTACCTTGCAAGAATCTTCGCCATTTTGAGTCCTTAAAAATTGGTTGCTCCAGAACTAATTATGGAGTGAATGCGACTATTTCTAGGGCATGTGCTGATTTAAATTTATTTTTCAATTCTTCAGGTGCTGATTTTACATGCCCGTATGCCATCTTAATCAACCAACTTAGGTCTTATTTTTCTTAGTAATTACTATCGTACATTAGCTTAATATAGTCTGTAAGAATTTGTCAATTCAATGACTTTACATACAAATAAACAAATAAACATATAAACAAAATCACCACTTTTAAAACACNACACTACACACTTCTTAACGTGGCAATACCAGCGATTTGAGGTTATAATAATTTTGGCAGGCGCAAAGTTTGTTTACTCTGTTTTATTAACGAAATATATAAAATAAAAGTGAATAAATGATTTGGTTTGCATAAAACAATAACCGGAGACATTTTAATAGTGTTTTAAAAGTGGAAACTGGTGATTTAGTGCATTTTTGACGTGGTAATTGCTCATAGAAAACAATGAAATTTATCGAAAGGTTTTTGTTTATACCTTTTAAATGATTAATAATATTAGCCCTCCCCCTCCGGATTGTTAATAGGGGGACCGAAACGCGTTTGGTACCCCTCCCGACTTTTCCGGACCTTTTTTTAGCGGTTGTTACCCTATACTAGAGAATTACCGTTAATATGTACGTTCGTTTAAATCTCCAGTAAAATATGTCCAACAGCAAAAATCCGGCGAAATGTCATTTGTTCTCTGGCAAAAGAAATTTATCCAAAATAGTATGCGAACAGAAAATTTGCAGAAACTTGCAAGTTAGGCGAACAGCTGATAGAAATTTTGTTTACATTCAAAAGTATATAATTGAAAACGTAAGAAACCAAATCCCGAAGTCTTATCCCGACACAGTTCACTGACTAAACGAATAATTATGTACTTACTTCTTACAAGTATAATTAGTCACATTTTACTATTTCAACGTCCAAACCACCAAAGTAAATTTAGGGATCCCGTACTCGTTTCTCTGACTATTGAGAGGACAGAATTGGTAATTCTCTAGTATAGGGTAACAACCCCTAAAAAAGGTCCGGAAAAGTCGGGAGGGGTACCAAACGATGCCTTTCGGTACCCCTAGTAACAATCTGGAGGGGGAGGGCTAATATTATTAACCATTTAAAAGTTATAAACAAAAAACTTTTGTTAAATTTCGTTGTTTTCTATGAGCAATTACCACGTCAAAAATGCTCTAAATCACCAGTTTCCACTTTTAAAACACTACTAAAACGTCTCCGGTTATTATTTTATGCAAACAAAATCATTTAAGCTGATGCCACATAAAACGTTTGCTTCGCTTTACGTGACAGATTCGCTTTGACAGCTAAGATGAATTGTATGAAAATGCACAAAGCATGCCACATAGATCATTGAAGCTGCAGCGCGTAGCGAAAAGATGGCCAACTCCCATCTTTTTGCGCGCTTTGACAATCAGCCGGTTTAATAATTATTTTGTTTCGTCCAAATTCGAGTATTCATGCTGAAACATAAAACTCAATTACATTGCTGATAATTTTAAAGCAAAATATCTTAAATCCACAGCAATTTCGACGAGTAAAAAAGCAGTGCAAAATTGATTTCTTGGCGTTCATTGTGGCATACCTTTTGCGTCTGGCGCTTTGCTGGCAAATTTATAAATGTCACGCAAAGCTACAAAGTTTTATCTGGCATCAGCTTTATTCATTTTTATTTTATATATTTCGTTAATAAAACAGTCAACAAACTATGCGCCTGCCAAAATTACACAGGCCGACAAAACTTAGCCAACATTCAGACCCAGAAACCAGACTATATATTTCCGAAGGTTTATGATGCGCTGAATTGAAATCTGGCCTCAGAATTGCTCTATCAGCTCTGGTTTTCGAGATATCCTAACCTAAAAGTGCAAAAAACACCATTTTTGCCCATATTTGAGGTTATGTAACCTTGCAGATGTTTTCTTTCACCAAAATAATAGGCTGGCATCTTTAAGGGCCGGTTACTCAATGTCTGGTTAACACTAATCTGCTGTTAAACATCGTTATCGACGTCTTCGGCTCCATGCATACAACAGGGAGTCGGTAACGTCGATAACTATGTTTAATCGGAGATAAGTGTTAACCAGACATTGAGTAACCGGACTTAAGTGCAAGTCTTCTTCTTTCAAATGGCGTTTTGTTCGCTCAAATATCATTTTTTTTCGCTGAGATATCGCATTTTGAAATTTTCATGTTTCTAAATTTTCCTACACCTGAAAATCGATTGAGAAAACATAGACATGATATAGTCGATTCATTTTTCGGTTACATCTTATGATTGTTGTAATATCTTTTTTGACTGATCAGCTCTTCATCTTTTCTTATCTTATCTTATCTCAAACGATTTTCAGGTGTAGGAAAATTTAGAAACATGCGAATTTCAAAATGCGTTATCTCAGCGAAAAAAGTGATATTTGAGCAAACAAAACGCCATTTGAAAGATTCGGATTCATGCCATCAAAATCCTTCGAAAATATATATTCCGGTTTCTGGGTCTGAAATGTTGTCGGCCTGTGTTATTATAACCTCAAATCGCTGGTATTGCCACTTTATTTCACATTTCATTTGCGCTATTATACTCAGTTTACACTACACACTTCTTAACGTGGCAATACCAGCGATTTGAGGTTATAATAATTTTGGCAGGCGCAAAGTTTGTTTACTCTGTTTTATTAACGAAATATATAAAATAAAAGTGAATAAATGATTTGGTTTGCATAAAACAATAACCGGAGACATTTTAATAGTGTTTTAAAAGTGGAAACTGGTGATTTAGTGCATTTTTGACGTGGTAATTGCTCATAGAAAACAATGAAATTTATCGAAAGGTTTTTGTTTATACCTTTTAAATGATTAATAATATTAGCCCTCCCCCTCCGGATTGTTAATAGGGGGACCGAAACGCGTTTGGTACCCCTCCCGACTTTTCCGGACCTTTTTTTAGCGGTTGTTACCCTATACTAGAGAATTACCGTTAATATGTACGTTCGTTTAAATGTCCAGTAAAATATGTCCAACAGCAAAAATCCGGCGAAATGTCATTTGTTCTCTGGCAAGAGAAATTTATCCAAAATAGTATGCGAACAGAAAATTTGCAGAAACTTGCAAGTTAGACGAACAGCTGATAGAAATTTTGTTTACATTCAAAAGTATATAATTGAAAACGTAAGAAACCAAATCCTGAAGTCTTATCCCGACACAGTTCACTGACTAAACGAATAATTATGTACTTACTTCTTACAAGTATAATTAGTCACATTTTACTATTTTAACGTCCAAACCACCAAAGTCAATTTAGGGATTTGCGTAGATTCCAATCAGCTGTTTTTGATCAGCCGTTTCTTGTTGGCAAATTGCAGTTGGCAAAAATTTTTCCATGAATAATGCAAGGGTGTAATTTTAAAATCGTACTTGTGGCACTCCATTACGCGTACTTTTAATTTCAGTTGAAATAACTGTAAACCATAAAAGTAGCGCTTCCATGGTATAGCGAAATTTGCTATTATATTTTGGTTAGAATATTTTATTTAGGTGAAATTAAAAAAAGAGGAAGAAGTGTATAGTGTAAACTGAGGGTAATAGCGCAAATGAGATGTGAAATAACGTGGCAATACCAGCGATTTGAGGTTATAATAATTTTGGCAGGCGCAAAGTTTGTTTACTCTGTTTTATTAACGAAATATATAAAATAAAAGTGATTAAATGATTTTGTTTGCATAAAACAATAACCGGAGACGTTTTAATAGTGTTTTAAAAGTGGACTCCTTCTTTATGTATCTTAGGGTGCCCATAAACCCTTGGAGGTAGCGCGGTGGTTGAGGTGAGCTTATTCCGTTCGGCTTTTGAAATAATTTCCATTTTAAAAAATTTATCGACCAAAATATTATTTTTATTTTGTAGTCTCGATGTGGGATCCTGTCTTTGTATTCTATACGTAATTAGTTTTTAAAATTTGACCCCGAGCCGGCAAAATATTAAACTGCAAGTAGAAAGATCGCAAGAACCATCATTAATAATATCAGTACTTACGTCGGCCGCTGTGGTGTAGTGGTAAGCAGTGCGCGCTTCCACTCCGCAACACCTGGTTCAAACCCTGGTCAACGCAACGTCGAAAAAAAATATAGAAAAAATGTGTTTTTTCTTAACAGCGGTCGTCCCTCGGCAGGCAATGGCAAACCTCCGAGTGTATTTCTGCCATGAAAAACAGCTTCTCATAAAAATACAATCGCCGTTCGGAGTCGGCGTAAAACTGTAGGCCCCTCCGCTCTGTGTGACAACATCAAGGCGCACGCCACAAATCGGAGCAGAAGCTCGGCCAAACACTAACATATATGTAGGCGCCAATCTATTATTATATATTATATACTTACGTACATAATTAACGCTTGTGTTTCTATAAACTGGAAACTCACATCGCATTTTTAATGAAAAAAACGTGAATTTATCAAGAAAAGCTCTAAATTTCCGAATATATTTAAGTCTTTACTCCAAAAAAAAAACAAGGTTTGTTTAGTTATACACTCCAATGCCTGCCAGTGCTTTTGCCCAGACAGCTCATAAAGCACACTAAAGTTTGAGCGGAACTCCTCAACAATACTCGACATATATTACAACGATGGGCAAACGCGGCTCTTTGGGCCAAATGCGGCTCTTTGCTTAGCAAAGTGCGGCCCTTTTTACTTTCTCTTTGCTTAGAACATTTTGGCTATTTTTACTTTTTAAAATACATATTTCTTTGCTGGACATTCTTTTCCATTGTGTGGTTTTTTATCTTATTCGTTTTATAAACACATACGCAATTGAGATCGGAATTGGAGAATGAAAATTGGCTTTCTGAATTATTTTAAGTTTTGAAGATAAACTACGTGTTTTTTTATAATCTCAAAAAAAATTTTTTTTTTATAATTTTTCATGGCTAGAAAAAATATTCCACACGATTTAAAAGCAGATTTTGGAAAAAAATTTGCAGATGTGAAATTATTTAAATGTACGTTTGCATACTTCATAAACCCTTTTTTATGTAACATAATTGGGAAGAATTTACAATGTCCGCAATACTCCTTTTAGGAAAAGCGAATAAGAATTGGAGTTTTTGGAATTAAAAGAAGATAAGGCACTGGAAATGCAACATAAAGCTTTGCTATTGCTTGAATTCCGGCAATAAGTACCAGATTTAAAATATCGGTTTTTGATAAGAGCTGAATTTTTGGTACAACGTTAACTGGGAGTCTGTACTTTAAAATGAAATTCGTGAAGTCAAAATACCGTTCACAGTTAGTTGCATTCGCGTTCCTGATCATTATTTAAAGTTATAAGAACCATCAGCTTTTTGTGTATGCGTACGCACAAAACTTGCAAAGTAGGGGGAATCGAGAGAATAAAATGACATTTCATTTTGAGGGCAAGCTGCTAGTATCTGCTGGAAAAATTTTTGCCAACTGCAATTTGCCAACAAGAAACGGCTGATCAAAAACAGCTGATTGGAATCTACGCAAATCCCTAAATTGAATTTGATGGTTTGGAAGTTAAAATAGTAAAATGCGACTAATTATACTTGTAAGAAGTAAGTACATAATTATTCGTTTAGTCAGTGAACTGTGTCGGGATAAGACTTCGGGATTTGTTTTCTTACGTTTTCAATTTTATACTTTTGAATGTAAACAAAATTTCTATCAGCTGTTCATCTAACTTGCAAGTTTCTGCAAATTTTCTGTTCGCATACTATTTTGGACAAATTTCTCTTGCCAGAGAACAGATGACATTTCGCCGGATTTTTGCTGTTGGACATATTTTGCTGCAGATTTGAACGAACGTACATATTAACGGTAATTCTCTAGTATAGGATAACAACCGCTAAAAAAGGTCCGGGAAAGTCGGGAGGGGTACCAAACGACGTGTTTCGGTCCCCCTATTAACAATCCGGAGGGGGAGGGCGAATATTATTAACCATTTAAAAGTTATAAACAAAAAACTTTCGTTAAATTTCGTTGTTTTGTATGGGCAATTACCACGTCAAAAATTCACTAAATCACCAGTTTCCACTTTTAAAACACTATTAAAATATACAGTTTAACTTAATTATTAAACAAACACATAGTTTAGTGTATTTATTCGTAAATTTAATTTTAAATACGATCGCGATATTTCATCTTTTAAAATTGATGTAGCTTCCGAAGATTTTGATTCACTACTAAATAGTTCATTTTGGCCGACCGGGGCGTTTGTTCGCGAGTTTGAGTATAAACCTAATAAAAGTAATAATAACGTAGCTAAAATTTCTA
>NW_016157126.1:117223-127387 GCF_001687245.7 Rhagoletis zephyria | reverse complement strand
ATCTTAATTCGGATTCAAAAAACTAACTCGCAAGTATAATTTAAGTATTTACTATCAAAACGTTAGAGGTTTGAATACCAAATTAACTGACTTATATTTAAAAGGTTTTGACTGCAATTATAATATTATTTCCTTGACCGAAACATGGCTCAAACCTCATATTTTTAATTCCGAAATTCTTCCAAATGAATATCAAATATACAGGAGTGACCGCGTGGGCAGAATCGGCGGTGATGTTCTTTTTGCGGTGCATTCATCGATACCATCCGAGGAAGTTAGTCTTCCTGTCATTGAATATACCGAATTTAAATGTATACGTGTACAGGCTGGAAAGACTTGTATTTATTTAGCTCTTTGCTACAGCCCTCCTAATTCTGCCGTATCGGTATATATGCAGCTAATTTCTTTACTTGAGACCGTAAATGCAATGCTTACGGCATCCGATTCTATGATTGTTTTGGGCGATTTAAATCTGCCACATATTTCATGGAACATCATTGACACCGATGTTGTACCAGTTTGATCTAGAGATAGTTACAATGTATTTCTGGAGGAAATGGCTGAACTTTGCCTCAAACAAATAAATATATGTCCAAATAAGTTTGGAAAGGTCTTGGATCTCGTTTACGTTGATGATGTTCTGAAGGCCTCTATTAATCGGTGTGATCCCCTAGTTTTGCCGGAAGATGCATACCATCCTGCTCTTGAGTTAAGCTACGAAATCATAAATGAAATACATAATAATAAGTCAAGTTCAAGTACTTAGCTTTCGTTTGGTATAACTATTGCCCCTAAAATAGATCCTGGGGTCAGCAGTATATCGTGCGTCTTACAATGACTCCACTGTCATAAAAGTAGGTCAATTGATCTTGTATTTGACCTCTAACATTTATCATACCTAATCTCTTTGATATGGATCTCACTAGAAGCTTCCTTTCATGAAGAAAATCGTACGTGTCCCACCCGTGACAAAAGTTGTCCCACCCGTGACAGGAGAATTTTGAATTTTTTAATAATAAACAAATAATTCTTATTATGGTTTGTGCTTTGTTGGGATTGCTGGTTCTTTTCTGTATAGTAAAACATCTAATCCAGATAGAAATGTTAAGTAAATTCACAGACTTTCCTTAAAATATATGTTCTCCAAAAAGCAGTGTCTTTTCTTTGTCCTACCCGTGACGGAAGAAACAGCTCAGAATTTTCCAATATAAAATCAAGTTGGAATATTTTTCGTATTTGGTAATAACTCGTATATTAGTGAACTAGGTGTAGCTTTATCAAAATGTAGAATTGCTTAGTACTTTATACTTAAATTAAAAAAGAAAAACTATTTTTGCTGTACAAATGTCCCACCCGTGACGATGGAATACCCCATACATAAGATACATACCTTTTCCAAATTTGGGAAAACTCCACATAAAATATCTGCATGATGGCCCGAATATGCCGCATAAATTTGGTTGAATTCGGTGAAGCCGTTCTTAAGTTATATTGTCACACCAAAAACGTTCACTCTCTTCCGAATTCGGGAAAACTTCGCATAAACCATCTGCATGATAAATCGAATATGTCACATAAATTTGGTTGAATTCGGTCAAGCTGTTTTCAAGTTATGAGGTCACACCAAAAACGTGCACTTATTTTTATATATAAGATGTAGGTAAAAAAATTTAGCTACCATTTTTAGCCACAATGACGATTTTTAGCCACAATGACGATTTTTAGCTCTTTTTTAGCCCTTTTTTATCTGCAATTTAGCTACCACTAAAAATGTTTCGCGGCAACACTGACTGACACACTCATTGATCAGCTTTGCGTTCGTGTTCATGGCTCGTCTGGAATCGTTTATGTGTGTGCCTCGTATATTCCGCCAAATAGTGCCGATTTTTTATATTTTCCACATGCCAACAATATTTTGTCATTAGCAGCAAACCTCTCTGGTGACAGTCATCTTTGTGTCCTCGGTGATTTTAATTTGTGTCATTTGAATTGGTCCCCACTTAAAAACTCGACTGCATTTATGGCCACTAATGTCAATTCTTCAGCCGAGATTCACGTCATTGATTGTTTTTTAATCATTGATTTACTTCAAATTAATGGATTTTATAATAGCCTTAACAGAATCTTAGATTTAGTGTTTATTTCCAATAATGTTCACTACACATTGTCTGAATGTATCACACCCATCTCTTCAACAGATAAACATCATATTCCGCTTACTCTAGAATTGAAGTTTTATGAGTTTTCTGATGTTTCCGATGATTCCAACACGAAATTTAATTTCAACGCTTGTGATTTTTCTGGTTTTAATGAAATTTTGTCAACAATTGATTGGTGTGATGCTTCCAATGACAATGATGTTACTTCTTGTTTCCATTACTTTAAAACTAAGGTATTTGAGTTATGCTTGTAGCATGTTCCTATTTTTAAAAAGAAAGTATGTATATAAGACACCTTGGCATACCAAATGGCAAAAGCATCTAAAGAATTTGAAAAACAAATTTTGCAAATTGTATAAAAGGACTGGTGACCCAGAGCATTATTCCAAATTTCAGTGCCATTTAAAGGAGCTTAATGTTTGAATAAGTTCTTATATAGAAATTATATTTTGAATTTTGAAAACAATATTATTTCGAACTCGAAGGCCTTTTGGCAATTCATTAAATCAAAAAAGTCTTGTTCGTCAGTCCCAAATAATGTATTCTTCAATGGTACAAATTCTGCCGTAGATTCTGCCAACCTATTTGCCGATTTTTTTTTTGCTCTAATTTTGATGACGACTTAAACTTGGATCCTAGTTTTCCTTCTAGGAGTGACTCTTCACTTCATTTTGGATCTCTCTGTTTATCTCCGACTGACGTCATCAATGGTATTAGGAAGCTCAAGCCTACTTCTAAAACTGACTCAGATGGCCTTTCGGCTACCTTACTGAAAAACTGTTTATGTCTTGCAGAGCCTCTTGCAGTTATTTTTTACAAATCATTGACCTCTGGTATCTTTGTGGATGACTGGAAAATACATCCGTTTCCCATATATATAAAAGTGGAAACAAAAATTATGTTCGCAATTATCGGCCTATTTCGAAGCTCTCGTCTGTCTCCAAACTGTTTGAGATAATAGTGAATGAAGAGCTGTATTTTGCGATCAAAAGCCCTATTTCTACAAATCAGCACGGTTTCGTTCCAAGCCGCTCCACGGTCACCAATTTGTCCATTTTCAGTGAATACTGCATTTCAGCGTCCCGTAACAGATCTCAGTCGGATACAATTTACACTGATTTTTCTAAGGCCTTTGACAAAGTATCCCACCGAATACTCCTGTCGAAGCTAGGGTCAATGGGTCTTCACTCCACGTTTTTGTCGTGGATCAAGTGTTATTTGTCTAACAGGCATTGCGTTGTTGTCGTTAATAATGCCTCATCCCGTCCATTTACTGCGTCCTTTGGTGTCCCCCAGGGCAGCATTCTAGGGCCCCTCTTTTTTATTCTCTTTATAAATGATATCGGCTCATGCTTTTCCTTTGCTGAATACTTGCTCTATGCTGATGACCTTAAAATATTCGCGGTCATCAACACCGCTCTGGACTCTGAAAGGTTGCAATCAGACCTTCACAATGTTTACAATTGGTGCTGCTTAAATCGTCTGTCGCTAAACATAAAAAAATGCTTCCACGTAACTTTTGCTAAATCGGTTACTACTTTACATACTTCGTATAGTATTGCTGGCTCTACCCTGAAATTTGTTAATGAAATTTAAGATTTAGGCGTCATTTTCGATTCCAAGTTAAATTTCATTAGTCTCGTAAACCGTGTAATAACACGGTCATACTCGATGCTAGCGTTCGTTCGTCGAAATTGTTCTGCATTCAGAAACCCATACACTCTTAAAATATTGTATTGCGCCTTGGTCAGATCGAGGGTATGCCGCTATTATATGGAGGACCCACCAAATAGGTCTCTCTAATCGGCTTGAGAAAGTTCAAAAAGCTTTTCTTCGTTTTTCCCTCCGATCTCTAAACTTTTCTCGTATCAATCTCGATGTTTATTGATTGACTTATAAACACTTGAGAGCAGAAGATCCATTCTATCGTGTTCATTTGTTATTAGTATTATATTGATTGCCCTTCGCTGCTTAGTAAAATTCAGTTTAATGTACCTTGCAAGAATCTTCGCCATTTTGAGTCCTTAAAAATTGGTTTCTCCAGAACTAATTATGGAGTGAATGCGCTTATTTCTATGGCATGTGCTGATTTAAATTTATTTTTCAATTCTTCAGGTGCTGATTTTACATGCCCGTAAGCCATCTTAATCAACCAACTTAGGTCTTATTTTTCTTAGTAATTACTATCGTACATTAGCTCAATATAGTCTGTAAGAATTTGTCAATTCAATGACTTTACATACAAATAAACAAATAAACATATAAACAAAATCATCACTTTTAAAACACTATTAAAATATATAGTTTAACTTAATTATTAAACAAACACATACTTTTATCAACCTAAGATAGATTATTAGTGGTATTCATCTAAACCGATAACTTTATCAAGCAGATAATAGTTGCGATCCCGTACGAGTCCGGACTAGTCAGAAATAGTCAGAATCAGTCAGATTTTACTGAAAATCGATCCCGTACTCGGTTCTCTAACTATTGAGACGACAAAAAAAAGAGTAAATACCAGTTTTAGTCCGAGAATTTTTTGCTGGTAAATTCTGGTAAATGTGTCAAACGATCAGCTGTAGTGTGTTTGGCAACCAAATTGTAAACAAAAGAAAAGTTCACTCTTCTAACTCATGTTGAAAAGTATTTAATTACTTGTTGAAGTGGATTCTAATGAATTTGAAAGTATTTTTGGTAATTCTCTAGTATAGGGTAACAAACCCTAAAAAAGGTCCGGAAAAGTCGGGAGGAGTACCAAACGACGCGTTTCGGTACCCCTAGTAACAATCTTGGGGGGAAGGGCTAATATTATTAACCATTTAAAAGTTATAAACAAAAAACTTTTTTTAAAAAACGTTGTTTTCTATGAGCAACTACCACGTCAAAAATGCTCTAAATCACCAGCTTCCACTTTTAAAACACTATTAAAACGTCTCCGGTTATTATTTTATGCAAACAAAATCATTTATTCACTTTTATCTTATATATTTCGTTAATAAAACAGAGTAAACAAACTTTGCGCCTGCCAAAATTATTATAACCTCAAATCGCTGGTATTGCCACTTTATTTCACATTTCATTTGCGCTATTACACTCAGTTTACAGTATACACTTCTTATTTTTTTACTTTCACCTAAATAAAATATTCAAACCAAAATAGCAAATTTCGCTATACCATGGCAGTGGTACTTTTATGGTTTACAGTTATTTATCGAAGTATTAATTTTTATGGAAAAGCATTGAACACTGCACACACCTTGTAAGGAAAAGTGAATTATTACGAAACACTAATACAGTGGCAGCACTATATCTATTTTGGAATCTCGCGTTTCAGTTCGCAAAGATTGTCAACTTCTTTTTAGTAACAAAATAATCTATCTTAGGTTGATAAAACTATGTGTTTGTTTAATAATTAAGTTAAATTATATATTTTAATAGTGTTTAAAAAGTGAGTACACTTGATTTAGTGAATTTTTGTCGGGGTAATTGCCCATACAAAACAACGAAATTTAACAAAAGTTTTTTGTTTATAACTTTTAAATGGTTAATTATATTAGCTCTCCCCCTCCGGATTGTTAATAGGGGGGCCGAAACGCGTCGTTTGGTACCCCTCCCGACTTTTCCGGACCTTTTTTAGGGGTTGTTACCCTATACTTGAGAATTACCGTATTTTTGGTTATTTACATTTGTGAGCTGGGTGTGTTAACATAAAAAATAAGCAAAAATTTACAACCAAAATTTGTAGGTTATGTTGAAGTTGACAGAAGATACCATTTTTTACTAGAAAGCGATCCCGTACTTTTCAATGTTAATCTCTCGCTCTGAGCGAATTTTTATTTATTGACAGTTTTACTAGTCCGAGTCCGAGGCATACGGGATTGCACCTAATCTTATAAGTTTACGCACTCTGTTACATGAACGACACACACTCTCTTTTCGTTTACACTTGCGACAATAGTCGTGTTTCCTTTGGTTATCGAGCTCAGTATCACTAACTTTATATTACTACTACGAGGATAAAGAAATTATAGAAACTAACTCATTAAATGGGAAAAAAATTATATTTACGAGATAATATTTATTTAAATAAATGCATATATAACCTAAAGGTGGTTTATTTTAAGCAATTTTAAAGAAACAATGGCAGAATATCTGTTTGTGTATGAATTCATTTGTCACTGCTACCAAGCTGTGCGGCCAAATTATCAGTGAAACAAAACAAACAGAACGGAAAGTAATTAAACCAGATCTATATCAGGATCATATCGTTGTTGTTTAATTTGCGTGCAAAATTTTTATGCGGATCCCGATTATTGCCCAAGAAAATATAGCTAGAGTTGCGACAGAGTTGCATTGGCTTCAGTTTATCAAGTTTATTCAGTGAAATCGCTGGAGAAATTTATCAGAAATGTGTAAACGAGTTTCCATATAAATTTTGACAGTTCATTTATAAGGTTTACACAATTATAAGTTTGTACGGTTTACAATGCATTTATAAGGTTTGATGGATACCCTTATTTTGTTACTAAAAAGAAGTTGACAATCTTTGCGAACTGAAACGCGAGATTCCAAAATAGCTATAGTGCTGCCACTGTATTAGTATTTCGTAATAATTCACTTTTCCTTGCAAGGCGTGTGCAGTGTTCAATGCTTTCGGCATCTTCTTTCGTTTGATATATGNCGCCGCAGACGAAAATGCATAACACAGCCAGCCAAATAAATTATTAAAAATCAACGCGATTTTCTAGCGTCTTGCGGTTTGCAGTTTTACCTACTAAAATTTAATGGTTTATAGCCCATGCATACCCAAAATTTTTCAAAAAAATCTGATTGAAAAGTTTGAAATTTTTGGGGGATTTTGATAAAATTTGTTGAATTTTTATAATTTTTGTACAAACTTTGAAATGTGGATTTATACCGTGTGTGTTATATATTGCGCTAGACTATTATACAAAAATATTAAACATCGAATAAACAAAGCAATATAGCCAAAACTGGTCAAAGTAAAAAGTTTCTATTATTTCCGAAGACTGTTATATTTTGTGAATTATAATAGACATCACTGGGGCGGTAGCCCCAGGTTTACCACACAGAAAGGGAATTCTAGTTATTTCATCCTTTCCCTGCGGCGCTTTTTCCATAAACATCAATACTTCGATAAATAATGAAAATTTTTAATAAAAAATCGCGCGAACTAGAATTCCCTTTCTGTGTGGTAAACCTGGGGCTACCGCCCCAGTGATGTCTATTATAATTCACAAAATATAACAGTCTTCGGAAATAATAGAAACTTTTTACTTTGACCAGTTTTGGCTATATTGCTTTGTTTATTCGATGTTTAATATTTTTGTATAATAGTCTAGCGCAATATATAACACACACGGTATAAATCCACATTTCAAAGTTTGTACAAAAATTATAAAAATTCAACAAATTTTATCAAAATCCCCCAAAAATTTCAAACTTTTCAATCAGATTTTTTTGAAAAATTTTGGGTATGCATGGGCTATAAACCATTAAATTTTAGTAGGTAAAACTGCAAACCGCAAGACGCTAGAAAATCGCGTTGATTTTTAATAATTTATTTGGCTGGCTGTGTTATGCATTTTCGTCTGCGGCGCTTTTTCCATAAAAATCAATACTTCGATAAATAATTAAAGGTTGTAATTGTAAAATCGCACTTGTGGCACTCCATGACGCTTACTTTTAATTTCAGTTGAAATAACTTAAACCATAAAAGTAGCGCTTCCATGGCATAGCGAAATTTGCTATTATGTTTTGGCTAGAATATTTTATTTAGTAGAAAGTAAAAAAAGAGGAAGAAGTGTATAGTGTAAACTGAGGGTAATAGCGCAAATGAGATGTGAAATAAAGTGGCAATACCAGCGATTTGAGGTTATAATAATTTTGGCAGGCGCAAAGTTTGTTTACTCTGTTTTATTAACGAAATATATAAAATAAAAGTGAATAAATGATTTTGTTTGCATAAAACAATAACCGGAGACGTCTTAATAGTGTTTTAAAAGTGGACTCCTTCTTTATGTATTTTAGGGAGCCCATAAACCCTTGGAGGTAGCGCGGTGGTTGAGGTGAGCTTATTCCGTTCGGCTTTTGAAATAATTTCCATTTTAAAAAGTTTATCGACTAAAATATTATTTTTATTTTGTAGTCTCGATGTGGGATCCTGTCTTTGTATTCTATACGTAATTAGTTTTCAAAATTTGACCTCGAGCCGGCAAAATATTAAACTGCAAGTAGAAAGATCGCAAGAACCATCATTAATAATATCAGTACTTACGTCGGCCGCTGCGGTGTAGTGGTAAGCAGTGCGCGCTTCCACTCCGCAACACCTGGGTTCAAACCCTGGTCAAAGCAACGTCGAAAATAAAACTATAGAAAAAATGTTTTTTTCTTAACAGCGGTCGTCCCTCGGCAGGCAATGGCAAACATCCGAGTGTATTTCTGCCATGAAAAACAGCTTCTCATAAAAATACAATCGCCGTTCGGAGTCGGCGTAAAACTGTAGGTCCCTCCGCTCTGTGTGACAACATCAAGGCGCACGCCACAAATCGGAGGAGAAGCTCGGCCAAACACTAACATATATGTAGGCGCCAATCTATTATTATATATTATATACTTACGTACATAATTAACGCTTGTGTTTCTATAAACTGGAAACTCACATCGCATTTTTAATTAAAAAAAAACGTGAATTTATCAAGAAAAGCTCTAAATTTCCGAATATATTTAAGCCTTTACCCCAAAAAAAAAGGTTTGTTTAGTTATACACTCCAATGCCTGCCAGCGCTTTTGCCCAGACACTAATGTTTGAGCGGAACTCCTCAAAAATACTCGACATATATTACAACGATGGGCAAACGCGGCTCTTTGAGCCAAATGCGGTTCTTTGCTTAGCAAAGTCCGGCCCTTTTTACTTTCTCTTTGCTTAGAACATTTTGGCTATTTTTACTTTTTAAAATACATATTTTGTTGCTGGACATTCTTTTCCATTGTGTGGTTTTTTATCTTATTCTTTTTATAAACACATACGCAAATGAGATCGGAATTGGAGAATGAAAATTGGCTTTCTGAATTTATGTTCTTTACCGATATGATGGAACATTTGCAAAACTTGAATTTGTATCTAAAAGGAGAGAATAAAAATGAGTTTCGTTTGTCGCAAATTATTTTAAGTTTTGAAGATAAACTACGTGTTTTTTTATGATCCCAAAAAAAAAAAATATTTTTATAATTGTTCATGGCTAGAAAAAATATTGCAGACGATTTAAAAGCAAATTTTGGAAAAATATTTGCAGATGTGAAATTATTTAAATGTACGTTTGCATACTTCATAAACCCTGTTTTATGTAACATAATTGGGGAAGAATTTACAATGTCCGCAATACTCCTTTTAGGAAAAGCGAATAAGAGTTGGAGTTTTTGGAATTAAAAGAAGATAAGGCACTGGAAATGCAACATAAAGCTTTGCTATTGCTTGAATTCCGGCAATAAGTACCAGATTTAAAATATCGGTTTTTGATAAGAGCTGCGTCCCATATATTTAGAATTTTTGGTACAACGTTAACTGGGAGTCTGTACTTTAAAATGAAATTCGTGAAGTCAAAATACCGTTCACAGTTAGTTGCATTCGCGTTCCTGATCATTATTTAAAGTTATAAGAACCATCAGCTTTTTGTGTATGCGTACGCACAAAACTTGCAAAGTAGGGGGAATCGAGAGAATAAAATGACATTTCATTTTGAGGGCAAGCTGCTAGTATCTGCTGGAAAAATTTTTGCCAACTGCAATTTGCCAACAAGAAACGGCTGATCAAAAACAGCTGATTGGAATCTACGCAAATCCCTAAATTGAATTTGATGGTTTGGAAGTTAAAATAGTAAAATGCGACTAATTATACTTGTAAGAAGTAAGTACATAATTATTCGTTTAGTCAGTGAACTGTGTCGGGATAAGACTTCGGGATTTGTTTTCTTACGTTTTC
>NW_016157126.1:90429-112190 GCF_001687245.7 Rhagoletis zephyria | reverse complement strand
TGGCTGCGATTACGTTTAATTAATTTAAAACATTAATCGTTAATCTAGTTAAAAATAAAATCTGATTAATTTGTCTAGTTTGTCCGAGTTTGAAACCAAACACCAGTTAAAGTAATTATTTTGAGTTATGTGCTTATAAAAAGCACATAATATAAAAAAATTATAATTATTGTTATTAGTAATATACAAACTGGGAACTTTTACAAACCTTGTTTGTAAAACGTTTGTTGATATATATCTTAATGAAAATGCACACCAAATTGCTTAGATTGATGAGGAAACCTGACTTAGCGATACCGGATTAACTTGCTTTGTGTGCAAGGGGAAATTCCAGCATACCTTAATTAATCACCAAACCTACTTGATCAAATTAAGAGTTAATGATTAAAAATTAATTTTTTAATCGCGGTTGCGATTAACTGTTTAGTCGGATTAAAATTAATCATGACTAACTGTAATCAGATTGAATTTAATCGAATTAACTAACTAATTAAAACATCAATCGATAAATGCCAACATTGATTTCACATCCATATCACTATACCAAGTTTCAGTTCTCTCCCACAAATACTTCCAGAGATATGTATGTAATATGAAAATTGCAATTTGTATGCCTATTAACCAATCTGGCCTATAAGCTATCTGCGTACAAAATTTCATGCAAATCCGTTCAGTCGTTTCCGCGTGATGATTTCCCAAACATCCAAACATACAAACTTTCACATTTATAATATTAGTAAGATAAGATAGTAAGATAAAGTAAAAATAGCCAAAATGTTCTAAGCAAAGAGAAAGTAAAAAGGGCCGGACTTTGCGAAGCAAAGAGCCGCATTTGGCTCGAAGAGCCGCGTTTGCCCATCGTTGTAATATATGTCAAGTATTTTGAGGAGTTCCGCTCAAACTTTAGTGTGCTTTATGAGCTGTCTGGGCAAAAGCGCTGGCAGGCATTGGAGTGTATAACTAAACAAACCTTTTTTTTGTTTGAGTAAAGACTTAAATATATTCGGAAATTTAGAGCTTTTCTCGATAAATTCACGTTTTTTTTCATTAAAAATGCGATGTGAGTTTCCAGTTTATAGAAACACAAGCGTTAATTATCATAANCAAAAGCGCTGGCAGGCATTGGAGTGTATAACTAAACAAACCTTTTTTTTGTTTGAGTAAAGACTTAAATATATTCGGAAATTTAGAGCTTTTCTCGATAAATTCACGTTTTTTTTCATTAAAAATGCGATGTGAGTTTCCAGTTTATAGAAACACAAGCGTTAATTATCATAAATTGGCGCTTACATATATGTTAGTGTTTGGCCGAGCTTCTCCTCCGATTTGTGGCGTGCGCCTTGATGTTGTCACACAGAGCGGAGGGACCTACAGATTTACGCCGACTCCGAACGGCGATTGTATTTTTATGAGAAGCTGTTTTCATGGCAGAAATACACTCGGAGGTTTGCCATTGCCTGCCGAGGGACGACCGCTGTTAAGAAAAAAACCTCTTTTCTATGTTTTTTTTCGATGTTGCTTTGACCAGGGTTTGAACCCAGGTGTTGCGGAGTGGAAGCACGCACTGCTTACCACTACACCACAGCGGCCGACGTAAGTACTGATATTATTAAGATGCAGTTTAATGCAGTTTAATATTTTGTCGGCTCGAGGTCAAATTTTAAAAACTAATACATATAGAATACAAAGACAGGATCCCGCATCGAGACTACAAAATAAAAATAATATTTTAGTCGATAAACTTTTTAAAATGGAAATTATTTATATCAAAAGCCGAACGGAATAAGCTCACCTCAACCACCGCGCTACCTCCAAGGGTTTATGGGCTCCCTAAGATACATACCAATTTGCTCATCTATTGGATCGCCATCATATGGTCTATGTAAATGCTAATATTTTAAAAAACGTAACGACGAGCTCAGTATATAATATTAAGAATACGCTGGATTTCAAAGACAGGGCAAACAATACCCACATTTGTGACGATGAAAAACTAGTTTCTTTCGATGTGGTCTCACCTTTTCCGAGTATACCAATACAGCTAGCACTTGACGTAATACAAGAAAAGTTAACAATAATAAAAGAACACACAGGGATAACAAAACAAATTGTTATGAAAATAGTAACATTTTGTGTTCGAGAAAATAGATATTTTAAATTTAATGACACGATATATACACAATTGAAAGGAATGCCGATGGGATCGCCTACCTCACCTATCATTGCAGATATTGTAATGGAAAAGCTGTTAGACAATACGATTAAAAAAATAGGAGGACCACCAAGATCACTTACGAAATATGTGGATGATTTATTTGCCATAATAAATAAACAACACTTTTCACAGGAACACAAAATTCACAAGCAATAGACGAGGAAACCAATTAAAGTTAAAGTGGGTATAAGAAACCAACATCATCAGGACGAGTCATCAACTTTAATTCTAAACATCCCCAATCGATGATAATGAATACAGCAATGGGCTGTATACGACAAATGTTGGAGATACGACGAAACTCACCATAAAGAAATGGAGAAAGAGATTCGGTTGTTATTAAACAACAATAATTTCCCGGATAATATCATAACCACATTATTAAGAAGATCTAAATCACAATTCAGCAAACATAGATCAGAAAATCCTGCAACATTTAAATCAGTAACATATGTACCTCATCTCTCAGAGCGCCTGGCCAAATCAGACTGTTACAACAAAGAAAAAAATTACAAATTGCCCACAAGAAAAGAGAAGAGCCGCTGTTCTGTTTGGACGTGTTTATTAGTTGCTCCGTTGCTAGTTTAATAAGTTTCATATAAAAATTCAACTATTGTTCGCGCACTGAGCATCTGGCAACCATTAATTTAACACTTAAAGCTTTCGTCGTCAATTTGCTTGTTTTAAGTACTTTTTTGCGCATACAAAACTTATATTCTGTGGTAAAATGCCATTGACAAACACAACCTCATCAACAACCACATCAACGACAACATCAACATCAACATTAACACCAACATCAACATCATTAAAGCGCCGCGCTAGAAGAGAGTCCCCTTTGCTAAGGCTGCTAAGCTTGATGAGTCTGCTGAGTAACTACCGTTTTAGCGGACGTAAAAGAGCTGGAAAAATAGTTAAAATACACACTGAGCAGCTCCAGTCTCTCTTTAGGAGTCTCTCTTCAAGAATATCAGAGCTGGAAGAGAAGCTTGTCAGGCGATTGGATGCGGAAGTAGCGGCTTTGACAGCAAGAGCGGTTGAATCTTCTGAGCATATTGCGAAAATGGAATTAGACATAACCAAACATGAAGGTGAGATAGCGGAACTACGGTCGTCGCTTGAAAGTGTACTGTCGCAAAAGGCGACTTCTGATCATGCTGCTGATGCTGTTGCCGTATATGGAGGGCGAGAACTTAAAAAGCATTTTCAATCGAATTTGCCTCTCCATTGATTTCATGGTTCCGCCAATCAAAGATATTTTTGGGGCAAAATCTAACTCCGCAAGCCCCAACAGAGCAGTCATTATGAAATTCTACTCTCCTCTCGATCGAAATCGGACTCTCCATGCCTTTGCTGAATGCCTTAAGCGCATCAAATCTGCCACCCCGCTTAACTCTTTGGGTGTGGAGGGAAAATTTAGTGGGAGTCTTCCTATTGAACGTAGAAAATTGCTGCAGGCGGCGGTTAAGATACGGCGGGAGGGGAAGTTGCTGTCGGTTTTTCCCCGCAGGGGTTTTGTGCATGTGCTGCATGATGCGAATGAGCCCGCCACCAAAATTTGCAATGAGAGAACTGCAGCGATTTCGATAATGCTCTTTGTTGCTATATATCTATGTACTATAATTATTAGGTGTTTTATACCTCTTATTGCACTTCTCACTTTGTAAAGATGGCCATTCTTCTAAGTTCTTTATCTTTGTGTCTATCAGTGAAGTTGCTTTTGCTTACATCTTGCATGAGTGTACAATATAGGGTTTCTAGCGCTGATGTAAACAGTCTCGCTAAGTTAAATGTTATCTGTAGTCGCCAGAAGGGACTTAACATAGTGCACTTCAATGCTCGTAGCTTGAATGCTGATAAGATGGACTATGTTAGGAATGTGTTTGAGTGTTCGACAATTGATGTTATTTGTATATCTGAGACGTGGTTTGATGCGTGGCAATGATAGGGTCGGCAAGAGAGGTGGTGGAGTTGCAATTTATTGTAGAAGCCATTTACGAATGAAAAGTTTAACAATGTCCTCACGCCATGGCACTGAATTCCTTGTTGTAGAAATAACAGGTAAAAATTTTAAAGCACTTGTTTCTTGTGTCTATAATCCGCATAAATCTCTTAGTCCGTTTTTTGATGTCATGTCTGCGTATCTTGGTGATTATAATCATGTCATTGTTTGCGGAGATTTTAATGTGAATACTCTTGTGCGTGACTGTTACAGTGAAATTTCGTAGACAATATTGCATGTGCAGGGCTCTCGATGGTAAACATGGCGATAGCCCAAGCCTACTTGACTACTTTATTGTTTCCTACATGACCAGTGTTCTAAAATTTGACCAAATTACGTTTTTATCTGACCATGATCTAACTTTTTGTTGCTTGGACATTAATGTTGAGCGAAGTTGTGGCGATCAGACATCTTCATATAGGGACTTCCGGTATATTAATGAAGATGCACTTTTCTCGGACCTTGGCAGAATAGACTGGGATGAATGCTGGGATTGTCAATCAGTTGACGCTAAACTTAACTTCCTTGTTAGTACTCTTAGAGGGGCTTTTGACAAACATGTGCCTGTTCATACTGTCCCTGTTAGATGTTCGTCTTGCCCGTGGTATAATAGAAAGGTTCAGTCGGCCATCAAATTGCGGAACAAGCTCCATTCACGGTGGAAGAAAAATCCCACCATAGCGAACTGGGATGCCTTTAGGTCAGCTAGGAATATTTCAACTTCCGTTACAAGGTGCGCTAAGCGCGCTTACTATGCAAACAAACTAGATTCCAATCTACCACCGGGTGTCTTGTGGCGCAATATCAGTAGTCTTAGGGTACGCCGTAAGGAGAATGTGCGTTTGCACTCTATCACCTGACGACATCAATGATGCCTTTCTTGGGTCTTGTAATGTAGTAGGTCCCACTTTTGTTCCATGTAGTAGCTTGTGTTTCGAAGGTTTGTCTTTTGAGTTTTCTACAGTAACCGAATATGATGTGAGTAGATGTGTTCTTGGGATAAGGTCTAATGCTGTAGGGGTAGATGGTCTTCCAATAAAGTTTATAAAAGTTGCACTACCCTTTATCCTTAGAACTTTCACTCACATCATAAATCACGGTGTAACAACAGGAATAGAATTCCACAAACGTATAGCGTTGAAGAAAAACAGTCTCTCTGATGCTAACCTACTAAACTGAGGGACAATTAGATCTATTACCCTTGTAGACCTAGTTAATACTAACTTATTAAAAAGGTAACCTGGAGATTCCATAGCAACCAGCCTGTATAGAAAGACACAGTTTCGGGCTTTCAAATATTCTGATAGTTCACAACCCAAGAGGCTACACTTCCACGGCGATATATGCTCGAACTTTGTGAGACCATACACATAACGGGCTACATTATTAAACAAAATATCAACCTTGCGCATCAGTTGCTATCAAGCATGCTGTAAACTACCTCAGCGTATGTGATTTGAGGCATAATTATTTGTAGGGCAACCTGACTCCTTGTGCTCAGTGGAGTATAAGATCCAGACACTTTTAAATTTCTTAAAGTTGCATAAACCCTCCCGACCATTGCATGAGTTAAGTATAAACCCTAAATTTGTTACCTTGCTGACGATTTTCAGAGGTTTGTTAGCGATGACCAGCGGCGATAAAAAGTTGAAATCTATGTTCTTCTTATTTTGTATTGGTAAAACAAGTGATTTATCACAATTGAGATGCAAACCATTGGCAATCGCCCAATTGGAAATAATGGATAGCTCAGCATTAATGTCGCCGCACATTCGATCTGCTTGCACCAGCGGAGCCGATAAGTATAGTTGAATATCGTCAGCATAGGTATGGAGATTAGCTTTTAGGCAGACCTGAAAAATGTCATTTAGAAATAGGCTAAAAAGAAGTGGACCAAGTATAGATCCCTGAAGCACTCCAGCAGGCACCCCCTTTAGCTAAGAGAGATCAGAACCAATTCGGACACGCTGGAGCCTGCCAGACAAATAGCTACTCATAAGTTGCAGAGCACTTCTCCCAACTCCAAAGTATCTTTCAAGTTTGGTGCATAGTGGCGCGTGATTAACCGAGTCAATGGCTTTAGAAAAGTCTAGTAAACAGAGCAAGGTCAAGTGATTTTTGTCGAAGGGTCCCCGAATATCATCCAGAATGTTTAATATGGCAGTGTTGCAGCTATGTCTTCTTCGAAAACTTGATTGAAGTGGAGAGAGGAGATTATAGATCCATTCAATAACTTTCCCAGTAAGTCCTTGCAGCGAGAGCGTAAAAGAAAAATGGAGAGTAAAATTGAGGGCAAGAGAAAATTTTCAGAAAAAGTTATTGAACGCAAAACTACTAAAAACTTGCAATTTAAGCCATTTTTGAGTTTCTGACGGTTAAGTTTTGGCGCGCGATTTTCTTTTTAATTGGGAATGTTTCTCACCGTCATCAAAATAAAAAAATATACAATAGATTTAAAATTTTCATCATTTCAATAATTATGTGTCATCTAATCATCCTCTTAAACAGTTTGTTTACATTTGAATTTGAAACATAACCTTACTTTTTGACTCCTGCAAATTCCTGCTAGTAAAATTTTTACTTGCAAGAATTTTCAGCTCTCTCGGGTTGTTACGCTCTCGAATTCGCTCTCTCTTGCAAATATTTGGGTTATTGAAAGCATTTCTAGTAAAAACTTGAAACGAGAGGTGTTTACACCGTGATTTATGATGTGAGTGAGAGTTCTAAGGATAAAGGGTAGTGCAACTTTTATAAACTTTATTGGAAGACCATCTACTCCTACAGCATTAGACCTTATCCCAAGAACACATCTACTCACATCATATTCGGTTACTGTAGAAAACTCAAAAGACAAACCTTCGAAACACAAGCTACTACATGGAACAAAAGTGGGGCCTACTACATTACAAGACCCAAGAAAGGTATCATTGATGTCGTCAGGTGATAGAGTGCACACGCACATTCTCCTTACGGCGTACCCTAAGACTACTGATATTGCGCCACAAGACACCCGGTGGTAGATTGGAATCTAGTTTGTTTGCATAGTAAGCGCGATTAGCGCACCTTGTAACGGAAGTTGAAATATTCCTAGCTGACCTAAAGGCATCCCAGTTCGCTAAGGTGGGATTTTTCTTCCACCGTGAATGGAGCTTGTTCCGCAATTTGATGGCCGACTGAACCTTTCTATTATACCACGGGTAAGACGAACATCTAACAGGGACAGTACGAACAGGCACATGTTTGTCAAAAGCACCTCTAAGAGTACTAACAAGGAAGTTAAGTTTAGCGTCAACTGATTGACAATCCCAGATTTCATCCCAGTCTATTCTGCAAACGAAGTCAAAAATAACTGAATTGGAAAAAAGTAGCGTAATTTATAATATCGCTTGTAAAGGTAAAAACAACGAGCCATGTAACAGCATATATGTAGGAACCACAAAATCAAAATTAAAAACTAGATTACCACAACACAAATCGGATTTGAAACAATATTAACTTACAAATGTCAAAAAAAGAGCACTCATGGCCCACTGTGCAGCTAGCGACTACTCTCCGAATTTCACCGACGCAGCGATTATACAACAATAACAACACTACGATAGGCGATTTACCTAAGAAATGTTACATATAATAAACACACCGGCAAACATAACTGCCGTCCCTAAATTGGAGCGCTAAGCGTTGCGTTATCCATTGTCAACGAGTGTCAGCGCACGCTATCCCCAAATCAACGTGTCGCAATATTTGACGTTTTCTCAGGTCCTCTCGTTTTTATTCTAGTTTCCTCTTTCACTTGTTTGTCCTTTCTCTTTCTTTCCGTGTTCTGCATCCAACTTCAACACGAAACGCCCTGTCAAAAATGAAAATTCCATAGCGCCGCGTTATTGTGGGATGCTTCATACAAATTGATTGGACATGAGGATTTTTGACAGTTGCTTGGCGCTTGACGCGGCAATTTAGGGATGGCAGTAAGACTGAACTACAAAACGGACACTGAAATCAGCGCTCACTTGTACAGACACTTGCTTACAAGCAAATCGACAGTACCAAACTCCACGTCAATCAGTGCGGACGTGTAAATCATTTGGGTTGTTCACAGTTCGTTCCAAATAGTGTCTCAAAATTTAGACGTCTACATTTTAAGACGTTTTCTAACCGTAAAATCTGTGGTGTTGTTGTTTCACATACAAAATTGGAAAACGACGCCGTCTACATTTTGTCACACTCAAAGGTACGTTTTTACGCGTCTACATTTTGCAAACTCGAAGCAGGGTTGCATTATGGCAATACTAATCGCATTTTTTTTTTTATTGGGCACGTTTTCTGTATTTGCACTTAATTTGAGCGCAATTTCTGATGAAAAGAAACAAATCAAGGAAAAGAAATAAAAAATATTAGGAATTGGTAATTAAGTTAAATAATTACAATTTTTCAAAAACAAAATCGGAGTTTTGAGACGATTTTGCGACGACTGCTAGAAAGGGGTACTCACAGTTTGATGCTAAAGATGTCTCAAAATGTAGACGTCTACATTTTCAGACACAATTTGGAACGAACTGTGAACACCCCAAATGTATGTATGCATTTTGTGTACTATTATTGTTTTGGAATTTGTATTTCTGTATATTTTCTATTTTAAATGTTTGTCAATAGTTGCCCTGAGGACGGTTAAAACAGGACGGAAACAAAGCATTAAAATCTTGTGTTTTAATTAATTTTCCAAATTTGACATCGAGCCGAAAAAATACTAAACTACAAGTAGAAAGCCGCAAAAACCATCATTATACAAACACGGAAGGCACACCGTTAACATACAATAACAAAAATGGGATATGCGAACATAAGGAGCAATTACGGAAACTCTAGGGCAGTATTAAACAAATTTTAATCTGCATCCAAAAAGCTGGTAAAATGCAGTCTGGCATCAAATTTCTTTTAAAATGCAGAAAATCTAAATTAATTTCTAACTTTATAAAAAATTCTACTAGATGTAAGCAATTATTTGCGTTTGACTGTGACACACATCGTGAAATAGACAGAACTTTAGCCAGACATACGCATTACTACCACATAAAAATATTAAGTCTACTTATCAAACATAAACATAATATATTAAGAAAACAAAAACAGGTGGTGAAAGAGAGAGCAATAAACCTAAAGAAACAGCTGAGCGCAGATGACTTACAAGAATTCATGGAGAGTGAGCAAAACGTCGCAGATAAGCTCACAGCAACACTAAAAAAGCGTCAAGAATGGAAATACGACCAATTGCGGAATAAACGAAATAACATCTTTGTCGACAATAACAAGCATGAAGATTGGTTTGTAATCAAAACGAAAGTAGAGTTCCCGCCAGACGTAAAAACATTGCTATCGGAAGGTCCAAAGTTCGGATTACGAGTTGGGAACAAAAGATTCAATATTTTTCAGTACATCGCGGATGAAGAAGATCTAATGCCTTCCAGTTAAACATTACGACGATTTCGACATCATTCATATAACATGTGATCTATAAAGCAGTCGTTGTATTTAACCGGAGCTTCTATTTTCGCCATGTTATTTTCTTTGAAAAGTAAACAAAGAATATGAAGACGAAGTATAAAGAAAAAAAATGCAGGTAATTTTGTAGCACATGTTTGCGCTAACCAATTTATTATTTTTGTACGTGTATTTGCAACCAATCACCGCACACTTCATTTTAATTACATTTGCACAAAAAATTTATTGAAAATCGCTTAAAAATCCCTGAAATAAATCACTGACAAAATGCACATAAAGAAAAAAGCAAAACAGAAATAGCAAACTTCAAAACTACGAACGTCACACACTTTTTTCTCAATAGCTATTACAAATGGCTGCTTCTCAACCGGTCAGGTCTGTTCTATTTGGTTCATACCAAATTATCATTACCAATAAAATACTATCAACAAATAAGCAAAGTGCAATAGATTGTGCATTAATAGGCACAGTGGGACGGACGCGGAAATTTCTGAGGAAAAATGACAACATTCGAATTTTAACATCTGACAAAGGACACAAAACTGTAGCGATGGAAATAAATGAATACAACAATAAAATGGCAGATATACTATGTGACTTAACTACGTATAGAATACAAAGACAGGATTCCACATCGAGACCATAAACTAAAAATAATATTTTCGTCGATAAACTTTATAAAATGGAAATTATTTCAAAAGCCGGACGGAATAAGCTCACCTTAACCACCGCGCTACCTCCAACAATATATGGGCTCCCTAAGTTACATAAAGAAGGAGTACCGCTTAGACTAATTTTCTCATCTATTGGATCGCCATCATATGGCCTATGTAAATATATTGTTAATATTTTAAAAAACGTAACGGCGAACTCAGTATATAATATTAAGAATACGATGGATATCAAAGACAGGCAAACAATACTTATATTTGTGATGATGAAAAACTAGTTTCTTTCGATGTGGTCTCACTTTTTCCGAGTATAACAATACAGCTAGCACTTAACGTAATACAAAAAAATTAACAATAATAAAAGAACACACAAGGATACCAAAACAAATTTTTATGGAAATAGTATCATTTCGTGTTCAAGAAAACAGATATTTTAAATTTAATGACACGATATATACATAATTGAAAGGAATGCCGATGGGATCGCCTGCCTCATCTATTATTGCGGATATTGTAATGGAAAAGCTGCTAGACAATACGATTAAATAAATAAAATAAAAAAATAAAAACTTAAATATACAACGCTTTTATAAATGGACTAAAAGTTTATGAGATTGAAAACGAAAACCGTGGAGCGCATGCGATACAGTATATTTTGCTTAGCTGCACATCCCTCTTTGCACGAAAAACTTGTGCACCTAACCGAAAAAGGCACTTAAGCGAATTTTCTTTACTACTTCAATGAGGAAGGTATCCGAATCCCTATGAAACCAAATAATGGAGAAGCACTTATCACGTAGAAAATAATGCAAGCGAAATTTTTTTTCGAATGGTATCTTATTATCTATATAACTAGACAAATTGATAGCCATTTCCGTTGTTCTCCGATATGAGTAAAATAAATAAAAGCTTGTAAAATTAGGTAATTGTAGGCCAGTGCAGGTAAACGTAATACTTTCTTTGATAATTGATACTAGTTGCACAATTTTTAAGGCAGCTATCGCCAATGTGAAGGTATGTTGAATGCATCTATCGGAGCAGTTTCCTTATAAATGTTAAAAATAATGTCTCAGATGCGCATTTTGGGGTAGGTATCTTAAATGTGCACCTAAGCATAAAGGCAGCAAAGCAAAATATACTGTACATAGCATTGACTATACTCAAACTACATAACATAGACCGAAAATTCCACACAGAAAGTACAAATTTGAGATAGACTTTAAGCGGTCGTTATTCAAATATCCACATTCATACATATATTACCCTTCATATCAATACATGTCTATTACATGTGCCCCACGCTTTTCATTTTCAATCCCATAAATTTCTTAGGAAACGTCAAAGCCGACGGACGTGTTTTTTGATCGCTCGTCGAAAAGTGTTAAAAGACACGTATTAGTGAGAGTTTGAGCTACGTACATATTGGTACAAATGTTTAAAATTTTAAAATATTTTTGCGAAAGTGATGTATAAAAATAAACACTATTAATGTTATTAAAATAAATATACGCAACCAAACAAATATACGTACACAAAATTCTACCAACGTTCGCTGTTATAAACAAATAAAAAGTAGCGGTGAGTGGGAGAATGACGGAGTGCGGAAGATGCCGAAAAGGCATCAGAGGAGAAACCGGTGTGAGCTGTGCTGGTGTGTGTGGGAGAGAGTACCACAAAACAATTGCGTGTGTACAAATAGACGAATACTGTTTGCAAGGGTTGCCAAATTGTAAGTTTTTGCGCTTCATGTGTGATGACTGCATGACTTACATTTCTAATGTGGATGATGCTCTCAAACAAATGATGAGCATAACTGAGACTAACAAAATTGATATAATAGAGCAAAAAATCGACATTGAAAAGATGCTAAACGAACATAATAAAGAAATAAGAGGTTTGATGGATAACATCAAAAAAACTAACCAAGAGAAATTAGAACTAATAAAGAGGGTAGAACGTCTGTGCAAGACCAACAAAGATCAAATAGAGTAGATGCATCAACTACTGAGATATGCAAGCAAAAAGATGACATTATTGTGGAAGTAAAGAAAGCTGCATGTTAGAGTAAAGAGAACTTACAGCGTAGTGTGGGTGTATCGTATGCTAATGCAGTAAAAGGTACCTCCAATAATAATTAAGCCAAAAAATAAGCAAGCGGCTGAGAAAACTAGGGTGGATCTTAATAAAATCGATGCCACTAATATGAAAATTGACAAAGTGTCTAATAAGCAGAATGGGGCGGTTGTAATAAATGCCAACAGGTCTACTGAGAAAGAGAAAATTAAATCTACTTTAGCTAATAATCTTAATAAGGAACAATATGAGATCTCTGAACCTAAAATGAACAGGCCAAAAATACTGATAACCCGTATAAACGCTGAATACACTGAAACAGAGGTCATAAGCAGAATAAAATCACGGAATATGTACTTGGCTGAGGCAAACTTAAAATGCTTAAAAGTATTTAAGCCAAAAAGAAATAACGTGACTTCAACATCCTTTAATGCATTAATCGAGGTAGAGCATAGTCTTTGTGGAGGTCCTAGAATCTAAGAGATTGAATATTGGATGGGACCGCTGCCCAGTTTATGTAGGACAGATAGTGAAAAGATATTATAAGTGCTTAGGTTTCAATCATAGTGCTAATAATTGCAAAAACACTCTACGATGCAGTAAATGCATGGGTGAGCACAAACCCGAAAACTGGACTGAAAGAATTACGAACCCAGTGTGTGCCAATTGCTGCGATGCTAACAAAGATTTAGGGTTACAATTAAACACAGAGCATAGTGTATTTAGTAGGGAGTGCCCAGTCTATATAAGAAGATTAAAGTTTGAAAAACAAAAAGTAGGATGTTAGCAATCAAATTCTAGCAAACAGCACCATAGTAATTTGAAATGCGTCTATCTTAATATTAGTAGTATACTAGCTAATAAAGCTGAGCTCGAAAGACTTATTGAGGTAGTTGATCCTGACTTAGTCTTATGCTCCGAAACGTGTATAACAGATGAAATTAATGATTCAGAAATAAAGTTTCCAACGTACCACGTAATAAGGTGTGATTCGCACAGTACACACACAGGCGGTGTAACTATAATCTTGCGAGACACAATTGATTTCAAAATAAAAATAAATCGATCCGTCAATAAAAATATATGGTGCATAGTCATACAATTAAACAATTGGGTAAAGAGGTGTCAAATCGGTGTGGTTTATCACTCACTTAGTACAAGTGATGCAGATTTCCTGACCTATATGGAGGCCATCCGATCTGAAATATGTGATAATATGGTAGATACTATCATAATCGGGGATTTAAATATAAACCTTAACGTAATATCAAGCTATAGTAGGAAACTCAATGAGATCTTTGCTCACCTAGCTATGAAACAACAAATCAATTTTAATACGCGGGTTACCGAGTATTCCGAAACACTCATTGACTTGTTGTATACTAATAGCAGAGAGGTATCATGTGAAAAGTTGGAACAACAAAGAATATCGGATCATGAAACTATACTGTTTCGATGTAATGTAAATAAGCCTAAGTCAATTTCAAAACTGTCAGAAGTAACCTCTTGGGATAGGCATAGCCCCGATAACTTATTGCATCTCTTGAGACAATGCAACTTTGTGAGCTTGCATAGTTTGGATACTGAGGGTATGCTGGAGTATATTAACCAAAGCATGATGTCGATCATGAAGCAGTTAACCTATTGGAAAGAAAATCGTATCAAATTAAGAAATAAGTGGTATGATAGGGTGTTAGTAGAAACCAATAAAATGAAGTTTAGTTTACATGAAAACGCCACTTTGACAGGACACTAGGCAGAATACAACGTGGCTAAAAAAAATATAAGAAATTGATTTAAGTTAAAAAAATACAGCGTCTTGAACACAAAGTTGAAGAAAATAGAGGGAACAGTCGATTAATGAGGAAGTACTTAAAAAATGTAGTCAATAATGCAGACAACAAAGAAAAAATCCAAGAAGTGCTAATAAGTTGCACGCTATACTAGAGCGGCTGGGAAATCGCAGAGCATTTAAACAAATTCTTTGTGGACAGTATTATTGATATTAACAGTAATATACAAGACATTGGTGATGACTCAACCCAGCCGGCAAAATCTCAAACGACATTTAAATTTGAAGAAGTTAGTACGGAAGATATCATCCAAATTGTTAAGAAATTTAAGAGAAAAATTGGTGGAAATAACTTACTATCGGAGGGTGTCATTAAAGACGCAGTTGAATACATGGGCCATTTTTACGCGTTATTAATAAATAAGAGTCTGCAGTCTGGAACTGTACCGAACGAATGGAAAACTTCGACAATAGTTCCAGTGAAAAAAGTAAAAAATGCGATAAAAGCTGAGGAGTTTAGGCCAATTAACACCCTTCCCAATATGGAAAAAATCTTAGAGACGGTTGTAAAAAACCAATTGGTACATTAGTTGAGTGCAATAATATACTCATAAAACATCAATCAGGGTTCAGGGCAAAGCATTCTTGTGAGACTGCACTGAATTTTGTACTCTCACAATGGAAGGAGGACCTTTCCTCCAAGAGGAATGTCTTAGCGGTGTTTATTGACCTGAAAAGAGCCTGTGAGACTATTGGCAGGACTAGAATGTTGAAAAATCTTGAAGCTATTGGTATAGAGAACATTGAGCTGGCTTGGTGTCGAAGTTTTCTCTCAGACCGTAAGCAACAAACAGTGATTGAGTCAAAAATCTCAAAAATGGTTGCAGTAAATATCGGTCTGCCTCAAGGATCGGTTCTTGCTCCAACACTTTTTAACATTTTCATTGATGACATAAATACGGTACTGAAATACTGTAAAATAAAACTATTCGCGGAAGATATGCTTCTAACCCTCAGTGACAGAAATTTACCAAATGCCATACTTAAGATGCAGGAAGATCTTGACTCTTTATATAAATGGTTATGTTTAAACAAACTTGAAGTGAATTTGAAAAAGACACAGTTCATGGTCCTATCTAGGGTGGCTAATGCGAACTCATTCAACTATAGCTTAAAAATCAGATGTGAAAAGCTCGAGGAGATAAAAATCATTAAATACCTACGTATATACATTGATAACAAGTTAAAATTCGGTGAGCATGTTGACTATGCAGTAAATAAAATTGCTAAAAAAATTGGTCTCATGAAAAGATCATGTAAGTACCTAGGAAGAAGATATATAACACTAGTGTATAGGTCCATAATAGAACCACACTTCATATATTTTCCAACGATCTTTTTCATGGCACAAATCGACAAGTTACAAAAAATGCAAAACACAGCAATGCGATTTATACTGAATAAGCGTCACGATGCACCCATAAGAGAGATGCTCGCCTATATGAACTGGCTGAGTGTTAAGCAGCAAATTTTTTATCACGCCATGAAATTTGTATTCAGTATAAAGAATGGTCGGTTGCCGGACTATNATGGAAAAAATCTTAGAGACGGTTGTAAAAAACCAATTGGTACATTAGTTGAGTGCAATAATATACTCATAAAACATCAATCAGGGTTCAGGGCAAAGCATTCTTGTGAGACTGCACTGAATTTTGTACTCTCACAATGGAAGGAGGACCTTTCCTCCAAGAGGAATGTCTTAGCGGTGTTTATTGACCTGAAAAGAGCCTGTGAGACTATTGGCAGGACTAGAATGTTGAAAAATCTTGAAGCTATTGGTATAGAGAACATTGAGCTGGCTTGGTGTCGAAGTTTTCTCTCAGACCGTAAGCAACAAACAGTGATTGAGTCAAAAATCTCAAAAATGGTTGCAGTAAATATCGGTCTGCCTCAAGGATCGGTTCTTGCTCCAACACTTTTTAACATTTTCATTGATGACATAAATACGGTACTGAAATACTGTAAAATAAAACTATTCGCGGAAGATATGCTTCTAACCCTCAGTGACAGAAATTTACCAAATGCCATACTTAAGATGCAGGAAGATCTTGACTCTTTATATAAATGGTTATGTTTAAACAAACTTGAAGTGAATGTGAAAAAGACACAGTTCATGGTCTTATCTAGGGTGGCTAATGCGAACTCATTCAACTATAGCTTAAAAATCAGATGTGAAAAGCTCGAGGAGATAAAAATCATTAAATACCTACGTATATACATTGATAACAAGTTAAAATTCGGTGAGCATGTTGACTATGCAGTAAATAAAATTGCTAAAAAAATTGGTCTCATGAAAAGATCATGTAAGTACCTAGGAAGAAGATATATAACACTAGTGTATAGGTCCATAATAGAACCACACTTCATATATTTTCCAACGATCTTTTTCATGGCACAAATCGACAAGTTACAAAAAATGCAAAACACAGCAATGCGATTTATACTGAATAAGCGTCACGATGCACCCATAAGAGAGATGCTCGCCTATATGAACTGGCTGAGTGTTAAGCAGCAAATTTTTTATCACGCCATGAAATTTGTATTCAGTATAAAGAATGGTCGGTTGCCGGACTATCTGAGCGACAATCTCAGATATATAAATGAAACTCATTCATACATACTCAGGGAAAATAATAGCTTTAGATTGCCGTTATATAGGGCAGAAGTGGATAAAATGAACATATTCTATAAAAGATTAAAGTGTTTTAACGAACTACCGCCACAAACAAGAAATTGTGAAAGCATTGCCAGCTTCCAGAGATCATTACTTGATTACTGTCGAACACTACCTATCAGATAGAGGCTCGGCATGGAAACAAATCCTTTCCATCCGGCCGGGTTGCTCTGGATCCAAGCCACTCAGACAGCTTGCTGAATCTGCAAATCTTGACAGAGTCGAAACACCAATCCCCGAAGCACCGTCCTCCTACACTATCAAACAGTGCTGCTCTGGATCTAGTTCATTCAGACAGCGTGTATAACATCGGAAATCCTCATCGAACCGAACCAACAATATGAGAAGTGAGGGTGCACATTGGAAACTAGTCCTTTCCAGTCGCGTTCTTACGTGATCTTGTATTTTTGGTTCATGCTATTAAAGTACAATATAAATTTCGAGTATTCTGTAACCATTAGTCATATTAGTATTGTTGAAAACATTTTAAGGACTAGTCACTTAATACATAGTATGTTCCCTTTTTATCTTAAACTTCATTAATATGTACTTTTAAATATTAGTTTATCAGTTTCAATAGATATGTGATTTTTTTTAGTTCTTTCTTTATGCATATTAGTTTAAGTAAAATTAATACAACATATTAATTTAAATTCAATTTTTTATACATATCGTTAAACAAAATATTACTGTTTTTATTGTTAGGCGTTTGTCTCTTGCGAGTAGATCTCCGAACACACATGGGTCTATACCGTATTTTTAAATATTTTTTTTTTGTTTTACGATTTCAGGATTAGATTTGGTATTTTCAACACTTTGAGGTAATTCATTAGATATCAAAGCATGATATTTGTCTAGTAATGTATAATATTGTAACTGATTTTTATGAATAAATCTTATAGAGTTTTCTATATATCGAGCCCTAACCGCCAAAATAACGTAAGCGACATTTTTTTCAAAATTTTCTTTTTGATGCAGAAATATTCCTAGAGCATCTAGATGCATTTCTGCATCAAAAAGAAAATTTTGAAAAAAATGTCGCTTACGTTATTTTGGCGGTTAGGGCTCGATATATTAAATACGTATTGGAACTTATTTGGAATCAATTTAACAAAGCTTTTCAAATGGTTTTTATACAATACTTTTTCCCCTTTTTTAAATGTTTAGCGGGCGATTTCCTTAATTCAATATTAAATGTTTTAGCGAATTGTTAATTGATAAGAAGAGAATGCCGGTTCATTATCCGATACTAATACATTTGGGTAACCGAAAATTCTAAAAATTGATAGCAAACGGTTGCTAAAACTAATTGTGTCTGTCTTTGGTAGATATTTGACAACAATATATTTGCTAAATGAATCAATAAATAAATAATATAAAAAAACTTTTTAATATACAACGCTTTTATAAATGGACTAAAAGCCGTTTGCACCATGTCTAGTTAACGCTAACTGGAGGTACATCCTTCAGTTAAGCACGTTAACTGCTTTATCGATCACATGTTATATGATGGGTGTCGATAACGTCGATAAAGATGTTTAACTGGGAGTTAGAATTAACTAGACATGGTGCAAACGGCCCTAAGAAGTAGAAAATAATATTTCTCAGTTCCATAGAATTTGTTTTGATAACTTTTGATTTTGAAATTTTAGCAAGTCATTATAAACAATTTATGAGATTGAAAATGAAAAGCGTGGTGCGCATGTAATAGACCTGAATTGATATTAAGGGTAATATATGAATGTATGTGGATATATGAATAACGACCGCTTAAAATCGATCTCAAATTTGTACTCTCTCTGTAGAAATTTTAGGTCTATGTTATGTAGTTTGACTATTGTCAATTAATAGATTGATGCACACCCATGCATATACATATGTATGTACATACATACGAGCACCAATCAATTTCATTTAAAGAAATGCCGTGTCGTCCATTTCCGCTGTAGCGTACGTTGTGCATAGGGCGACATCTACCTCTCAACCGACGAGGTTGATGTCTAGACTTTTTATAAGAACTTTGCAAAGCAAAGGTTTTATAGCTGTCTGGACACACAGCACTGCAAGGTGATAAAAGCATTGTAATAAAATGTACAACGTTTTTGATTCAAAATTAAAAAAATTTAAATGAATTCTTTCGAAAGGTTCTTTACACTGCGTCCATTTACTCGAAATGTTTTCTTTTGGAATTGTTGGCGTTGTTAGGCAAACAACTTTTAACATAATTTTCACTGCTGAGATCTATTTTAGGCCACGAAACTGAACTTCTTGCATGCATTTTCAATCTAACAATTCCATCGTGGTCTTCGTGCAGTACTGCAAGTATTTCGTTACGCATTTTTTCAGGTATAACCAATCTATCTCGGTAGTATAAGCAGTTACTGTCGCTGGATAAACTTTTGCGAACATTATACCAGTGCTTCCGCTGTCACTTCAATTGAAGTTTTTCACTTCACTTTGGAAGCCTTCACTTCGTCACTTCATTTTACTTCGTTTTACTTCACTTTCCACATATTAGATTTGTCTCTAAAATAAATAAAAATTTCTTTGAAATATATTATTTATTTAACTAAAATCAATAAACTTTTGCTAAAATCCTTTATAAGTGATAAGTATGGCAAAGTAACGTTTCGCAAAAAGGTACTAACAAGACGCTTAATAAATCATGTCATTTAGATTTTCATTTTTACATGTACAGTTCCAAAGCGCACAGAAATGAATAGGTGGGTAAAGTTTCAAAATTATTTAGTAAATCTTCTTCTTTATTGGCGCTCTAACTGCCTAAGCGATTTTGGCCGAGTCCAAAATAGCACGCCAGTCATTTCTCTTCTGTGCCAACTGACGCCAATTGGAAATGCCAAGTGAAGCCAAGTCCTTCTCCACCTGGTCTTTCCAACGCAGAGGAGGCCTTCCTCTTCCTCTGTTACCAACATCGCGGCCCGCGTTGAATATTTTCAGAGCAGGAGCGTTTCTGTCCATTCGAACGACATAGCCAAGCCAGCGGAGCCGCTGAATTTTAANCCTCATCAGATGCTTTCATTGTCCATGCTTCCGCGCCATACACCAGCACAGGCATGATGAGTGACTTATAGAGTGTGATCTTTGTACGACGAGAGAGGACTTTACTTCTCAATTGCCTACTCAGCCCAAAGTAGCACTTGTTGGCAAGAGTGATTCTCCGTTGGATTTCAAGGCTGACATTATTATTGGTGTTAATGCTGGTTCCCAAATAAACGAAGTCGTCTACTTTTTCAAACTTGTAACTGTCAACACTGACGTGGGTGCCAAGACATGTATGCTCTGACTGTTTGTGCGATGGCAGGAGATACTTCGATTTGTCCTCGTTCACCACCAGACCCATTCGCTTTGCTTCTCTATCCAATCCCTAGAAGGCAGAACAGACGTAGCCCTTGTTTTTACCGATAATATCGATGTCGTCGGCATACGCCAGCAGTTGTACGCTCTTGTAAAGTATTGTGCCTAGGGATAAATCGATACAAGTAAATCCAAGTACATACTCGATACTTTTCTCAATTCACCAAGTAGTTTTTTACTCGATACTTTTTACTGCGATCCAAGTAGGTATCGAAAAAAAGTACTGGTATAGGAAGCGCAAAATTTATTATGCTTCAGTATCTTTTTTGAAAAGTAACCCATTAGAGGAATGGGAAGATACGCGCACTACATTTCCGCAGCTACAGTGACAAGCAAAACTGTAACATGGTGTAACGCTTTTTATTTCAGCCGCCGCTATCTTTCCAAGTTCTAACGACATTCATACTTTTGTTGTATATTCTTATTGGTACACGTGTACCACAGTATACCAGTAGAAAAGGTTTTTGTTTTGGTAGCTGTTTCGTGGTGAAAGTCCTTTATGGGGACCAAATTTCCCCACAAGAAATTGAGCGCAAGGTTGCTTTTGTGTCCCGAAAGAATGAATATAAGAAAACATTAAAAAAAAAGTCTAAGGTAATACAATTATATTCAACTAAAAATAATCACAATAATTTGCTCTTATGAGTTAATCGGCCATGTCTCACGATCAATATTTATTGACGTGTTCCAAGTATCGCGATATTTATTGACTGTGTAGCATGCAATATTGATGGATCGTGATCCATATCGCAAAATTTCTAGAAATTTTGAAATCTGGATCGCGGATCGCAGTACTGTCAATAAATATTGAACGTGTAGCATATTTCGTTCGCGATACGTCAATACGTGTGTATTTCAAAATAAAGTGGAGATTTAAATGTTAAAGGCGAAACGTTAATTATTGGATTAATTATTTATTTGGCAGTGGTAATTTTTAATAATGTCGGACGACGAAAGCGCACATATCCAGCCGGTGGTGTTGGGATTAACGAATGACCAAAGGTGTTTGAAGGAGTTTATCATACAATTGGAAAGTATGCCGGAATTGTGGGATCCTTCGTCCAAAAGCTACATGAATAAAATAAAAAGAACGGCCGGACATGAGAAATTATTACTAATCTTAAAAAAAATTAATGATAACGCCACTGTAGGTGATGTCCGAAAAAAAATAAATTCTTTACGATCAAATTATCGCAAGGAATTGAAAAAAATTATTGACTCCAAGCGCTCCGGAGCTGGTACAGAAGACGTTTATATTCCAAAGTCTTGGACATTTAACGCTCTTCACTTTTTAAATAAAAATGAGAAGCCTGTTGACCTGGTAAGTAAATTTGTTTTAAAGATTTCCTTGAATTCTACTCATACTCTAGTGAATACCTAGCTATAAAGGTGGAAAGAAA
>NW_016157126.1:65730-85883 GCF_001687245.7 Rhagoletis zephyria | reverse complement strand
CCTTCCTGTTGCTAAATAATGCAAAGTCACCGCCAGTTTTTCTGTTGGCGAAATTGCAGCTCTCATAACTGTATCTTGCTTAGTTATATATGGGCTGATTAATTCAAGAATATGGTCGAAACTTTCAGTGGAGATCCGAAAGTAATTTTCGTAGTCGCTTAATTCCTTGCAAAGTCGAATCGAATCCAATAATCTCAAATGAGTGTACCTATGCCGCTCCAGGTACCATCTTTGACTCCAATACTTCCACTTTGTTTCTTTTTTTAATGAAAATGCCAGTAATATGGCTAAACACGCTCTTTTAGAATTTTCTTGCATTTTTCTTATTTAAAAACGACTTGCACAGTTCAAAAGTTTGAAAATAATGACGCGATAAATATTGAAGGTGTAGCATAGCAGAGAGTGGAGCATCATGCATCAATATGGATCACGATACTGGATCGCGATCCATATTGATCGTGAGACAGGGCCCAATGTGATAATCGTGTGTAAAAACTCTTTTCAACTATTATTTTTAACAAAATAATTTTGCGGATCAGATTGCTCCGAGCGCTTGTGTGGTTTACCAAGAAAATGCAGCCCTGTTGGTTTTTATTTCTGTATCGCATCGCGGTGAGTTTCTATTTCTTGGTAATTCGGTTTGTGAAGTGGTAAACAAATTATAGAAATTTATTTGTTTGATGTGTATAACATTTCATTAATGCAATTTTCTGTCTTTTCAGACTATTAATTACAAACACAGCATCATCATGATGATTGCAAGAACTACTGCAATCCCTGCGGTTTTTCCTCTTGGTAAATGCGTTCTGGTCGTGACCAAGGGTGGTCTCCCAAATCGGCCGGGAATAAGGTTAGTCATTTTAAATTTTATATCTTTGTTCGTCGACATTATATGACATGTCATCATTGCAGGCTATTGTTTCAGAACAAAACGCCGCAACGACTGCTGTGGTAAATATGTTTCAGCAGAACTGCCCACCGCCGTCGGTGTAATGATTTCGATAGCTGAACAAACGCCATCTTCTGGGCATTCCCACAGCTTGCCGACACTAGCTATTATATCACGTGTGAATGCAACTGCGGCTAAATTTGGTTATTAACAGTGCAATAGTACCATGTCATTGGCAAAAACAATAGTGGCTGCTGGCACATAGAGGTTGTAAAGTTTTTGGTATCGATGAATTTACTCGAAGAAGACGATGGCCGAAAACATATGTTGGCATGCCTTTGACAATCGTTAAGTCAGACGGAGGCTACACATACGATCTTTCACACAAGGCTGGAATTCGTTAGCGGACAGAGCACACATTTACAAAATATTTATCGTTCTGCAGAACGTTCATGCATATTCGATTCCGATTTTATGGGTCGATTACGGAGGACAACCGAACTTCAGTTGGTAGGCCAGTAGCTGAAATGGTATTACCGATGGCAACTAGCAACTGAAAGCTGGCAACTAAGTTGCTATATTGGCAACTGCATTTTTGTGGCTGCCGGGAAATTTTGATTGAGATACTTTATTTCTTTTTTCAACTTTTTTTTTTAATTGTACCACCTTGAACTTTATGAAACTTAATTATTGCTATTCATAATAAAAAACATTTTCATTTCAGTGGCGCTGTCCATCGGCAACCCAACTGAGGTTCCGTTCCCATCCATAATCGATCCATAAGTCATAATCGCACGAACTAATCAAGGCTATCATAGAATCCATCGTAGTCCGATTTTTCGTGAAATCTACGAAAATGCTATTAAGTTCGAGTGGCTACGAACGCAGCGCTTGCTTTTGATACACACGTTCATAGCAGTTCAGATTCAGTGATCGCTTTTTCGTAGATTTTAAGAAAAATCGGACTACGATGGATTCCGCCACCAATATGTTTTCTCCTTTGACAAGATGTTGGAGAATCGCGGCAGCACAGCCGTATACCTACTCTATGCTCTTACGCGCATATGCTAAATTCCTCGCACCTAGCTAAAGTGCTTGACAGAGGCATATCTTCAACATTATAACTTAAAGTAAAAAAGTTTAAGGCACGCAAGAAAAGAATACAACAGAACCAAAAAATGTTCTCAAAACTATTACACATAAAAAATTGCACGAATAAAATTCATAATTTAAAATAAAATATCGCAATTGTTTTTTATATGTACATACATATTTACAAAATGAATCTTAAAGCACCCACAGTAAGTCCTAAACATATAAATGACTAATAAGAAAAATAATAAATAACAGTAATATGAAAAAGTATGTCGAGAAATCTTTAAATAGTAGCGAAACTATCTCAATAATAACAAGTAATTTTAAGCAAAAAATACATCCGACTTCAATGCGCATTCAGGTCGATCTGGTTACGTAGATCTGACTGTCCTCCCTTTTTTTAAAATCGTTAAAAAAATTAATACGTATTCTACAGAAAAAAAATCAAGATACATATTTAAGGATTTTAAGTAAAAATAAATAAACGAAAACTTGCTCGTGATATCTCGACCAAGGTGTGTTTATGATACAAAAATCTGAAGGTAAAACCGCTGAGAGGCAGCCTGAACATTTTTAAAGTTTGCTAACATTACAAAAATGTTTTCAAATTTCCAATCTCACAAATACATTCTCATTTTCAGTCTCAAATAAATGAAAATTTCAATATTTTCATCTATTTGTTTTTTGTTTTACTTTTATTTGGCATTTGAGTTGCTCTGAAATATTCAATTTTATAAAATAGACAAACTTCAAAAAATAAATGATGGTCGACGAATTTGGCAAGCGGTTTTACCTTTAAATATTTGTATCATGGGTGTATTTAACAAGGGGCCGTATGCATAAAACTTAAGCAAATGCTTTTTCTTAAAATTTCAGATTTCAAATTTTTTCAAATAAATTTAAGTGAAAGGTTTGAAAATCTGAGAAAAAGTAATTGCTTAGTTTTTATGCATACGGCCCAAGGTGTTATTGACAACTCAGTGCGGCTCTCTTTTAAGATACTATTATGTAGAAAAATATAAACAAACGATTCAAAATTCATACAAATTTTTTTCAATTTGACTTTATAGGATGGTTCTTCTGAGAGCATGGTCAAATTCAATCACGCTTTGTTAAATACATTTTGATCTCTACCAAATAATATACTTCCTTTGTACAAATATTATGAAGTGTTCCAAAATTCGCTCCGAGCGCGTTCACTGTTGATCATTTTATTTAAATAGTTTGTCAAACAATTAATACTATAGTTTGATCGGAGTTAATATAGTTTTCAGTAATTAATTATATTATATTAAAACATAAGCTTAAGAGAAATTATTTAGTCTTAACATGCATATTTTATATCGTGTTCCAAAATTCGCTCCGAGCGCGTTCACTGTTGATCATTTTATTTAAATAGTTTGTCAAACAATTAATACTATAGTTTGATCGGAGTTAATATAGTTTTCAGTAATTAATTATATTATATTAAAACATAAGCTTAAGAGAAATTATTTAGTCTTAACATGCATATTTTATATCGTGTTCCAAAATTCGCTCCGAGCGCGTTCACTATTGATCTTTTGATTCAAATATTGTTTGTGAAGCATTCAGTAGTGAAGTTTGATCGCAGTTTATATATTATATAGTAATTAATCATATTAAATTAAAATATAAACGTATAATATGGTAGAAAGTTAGAAATTATTTAGTGTTAATATGCATAATTCTTTTTTTTTTTTGAATTCTGTTTGTTCAGGTGACCTTAGCGGAACACACAACACCAGGTTATTCCTCCTTGTTTCATATGCCGTGCACTAGTAGCGTGAGAACTTATTCGTTGTCCGGAGTTTCTTGTCGATGATGGCCAATGTGATTGTCATACGAGCGTGTACAGGAAAACGTGTAGCGAGTGAGTGCAAATTAGACGGTTTGCACTGGTTGACACATATGAGTTGTAGCGAGTGTCCAAGGTGGACTCTATGTGACTGGACTAAGTGGAAACGATTTTTTGGTAGTTATTCAATATACATATTAAAGAAACGAGACATGTAAACATATAATTGGTGATATGAGCATATTGACAGCATACCTATTGTATGCATGATAAAACTTAAAAATTAAATTTGGCTTTTTGTAAGAAACGAGAGGGTTGAGTAATCTTGGTTAAGTCTTTTTGGATAAAAATCTCCTCAAATGTGCATGAGTTGTTGACAACTGGGAAACTTGATCTTAAATTATTAAAAAAGCGATAGCTGAAGGTTAGGTGCACGTAATCGTCTATTTGACCACAACGGCATCTTGAATTTCTAACAGCTTGTATTTTGCATAAATATGCATTGTCATAAGTATGTCTTGTGAGGATCCTGTTAAGTGTCTTTATGTCGGACGGGGAAAGCGAAAGCTTTCTAAACCAAGTATGATTTCTTCTAACCGGAAAGATTTTGACAAATAAATTCGGATTTGAGCGCGAGTAGCTCAGAAATTCTGTGTACCATTGATTATGGATTTCATTTTTGATCTGCTTTAAGGCTTCGTCTACAGTGAGGTTTTACTACTTTGAGTGGACTATCAGCAGTGGCGGCTTTAGCTAATTCATCGGCCTGTTCGTTACCATGAATGCCTACATGGCCAGGAGTCCATATGAGGCACACATGTATGTCACCGTGGCTAGTCAATCTTTTGTGTATTTTGTGAGCAATGCTGTTCTTTGAGCAAGGATTATTGAGGATATGACAAGCGGCTTGACTATCAGTGAAGACAACAAGGCGCGTGCGATTATCCTGGATTGCAATGTTGACTGCCTCATCAATTGCCAGGAGCTCTCAAAAGGTGGAGGAAGCCCTGAAGCCAATTTGAAAAGAGTGCATTTTGTTGGACGTGTGGTCATATACTCCACACCCGGTGTTATCCTCAGAGATTGAGGCATCTGTGTACATGATATGGAAACAGCCGGCTTGGTATTCATTTAGAACTGAAAGGTGATGAGCTTTAATACTTTCATTAGACATATCTGATTTTTTCCTAGGGAGACTTTTTATGCAAACTTTCAAATATTGGAAGGGAGGAATCCATCAATCGCATCAACGCGATCCAAAAGGCGAGAAAATCTATTGTAAACAGAAGAGTAGCTAGAATTTATTGTGGAACCAGACATTAACAAGCGTGCGATGGGGGAACGTATGGAAAAGAGGTTTACCAATTCTTTGGCAGTAAGCCAGACAGATCTTTCCAGCGGCGGGAGCTCGTTGGAGAGGGCATATATTAAGGGAATCGGAGTCGAGGGGGTTACGCCTAGACACCTGCGCATGAATTTGTTTTGAAAAGTGCGAATTTTTTGGAAGCAGAGACGGAACTATTGGCAGTCGTGGTAGAGCAATATTCAATTTTAGATCTCACAACTGATTTGAAAATGTTTAAGGATATTTGGGGGTGAAGCCCTGATTTAATATTTGTTAAAAGTTTAAAGAGGTTTATGTTATTTGCAGCATTTTTGACTACCATGGAGAAGTGATCGCCAATTGAAAGAGAGGAGTTAATTACCCTGCCAAGGACCTTGATGCTGTTGGTTTGTGTGATTGTGACGCCTATGATTATGTCCTTTTTTGGACCTCTTGTCACATGCATAAGGTGAGTTTTCGTAGGATAAAATTAAGATTTAAGAGATTGCACTTGTGGGAAAAATTGTTTAGTTTGTTTTGAAGGTTACTTTGAGCACCCAAAAGACTTGAGCCACACGAAATTATAAAGAAATCGTCCGCGAACTGGAATAAGTGTGTGTCATCATCATTGAGATCATGGAGACTGGCCGTATAGGCGTTAAAAAGTACAGGTGAGAGGCAGCTCCCCTGGGGGAGACCATTTTTAATTTCTATGGTGTTGGATCCCAATCGTAGTACCCTGAAAGCCATTCAACATAGTGTTTTTCAATCCTTTTCAAGAGCACTATATCTACGCAATTATATGCATTAGATATGTCCGTAGAACAGAAGATGACATGTTTTTCTTTTGGGTTCTGAGGATGCTGATCTGGTGGAGAATGTGATTTAGACACATGGCAGAGGATCTGTTCTTGCGATATGCAAATGTGTTAAAAGGAAGCATATTGTTTTCTTCCAGGAAAAGGTTGATTCTATCTTTGATGCAAGTATTGATTAATTTGAGTAAAACGGTGATTAGTGCTATGGGTCTAAAATTTCCATAGTCATTTAAGTCGCAGTTTTTTTTAGGGATGGGCACAACTTTAATAATTCTCCAGTGGTCCGGTATCTGGTTAGAAAGAAACATGTCATTGAGCGAGGTTTTTAAATTTGCAAGGGCAAGGTCTGGGAGAGCTTTGAGCATCTTATAAGTGATAAAGTCATGTCCAGCAGCTGAGTCCTTTTTTTTTCTAAAACAGATTTGATGTCATCAAAAGATAGCAAAATGTTTGAGTTGAATTCCACGGGTTGATTAATTTCTAAGCTGTTTTGTTGGTTGGGTACTTGGTTGCTTAACATGTCTAAGAACTCCTGGTTGTTTTCCTGGTTCCATACCTCACTTCTGGATTGAACATAGCCGCCTCTTAGAGCCCTGACAAAGCGCCATGTGCCTTTGGACATGCCACAATTGAGCGCGCAAATTTTACTTTTGAAATTCTCCTTTTTTGCCACAGTTTTTGTTGTGTAATTAGTGACTCAAAATTCTAGGGACTGGGTGAGTTTTTCGCCTTCTTGAAGGCGATTACTAAAAAGTGGTAGGTTTTTTCCAGGTGTTCATTCCACCTCGCTTTAGGTGTTCTGTTGTCATCAGGTGTGTATCTAGCATTATTTATTTCTTGTTTAATTTTGTCTTCGAAGTCAGTGATCGACGCCTCGCATTCAAGTGTTTTTAGAGAGTTAAACAGTTTAGTTTTAGCAACAAATGTACCGTTTCTTTTAGTAATGTTTGTCAGTTCAATGATCACTGGGAAGTGGCGACTGCCCCCTATTCTGGTCGCATCAACTTGTGACTTGCACACAATGCCAGAGTTGGAGAAGCAAAGGTCGAGGATCGACCCACTATTTACACGAACGTCGTGTCGGTAAGTATAATTACCGTCATTAAAATTGTAAAAATTGGATTGTAGAATGTGCTGCGCCAGATGCTTACCTCTGTGCGAATCCATGCCATTACCCCAGATAGTAGCCTGGCATTGAAGTCGCCCAGTAAGAAGACATTTTCGTGCTGTTCAAGGAAGTTCAAAATTCTAGNTTTTCATGCTGTTCAAGGAAGTTCAAAATTCTAGTTATTTCTGTATTAAAATCATGAATGGTTATACTGGGGGGGAAGTATGTGTTGCAGATGGTAATATTAGTGGTAAGGTTGGTGGTTTTGATAATTAAGACATCATGGTCAGAGTTGAATGTGATTCTTTTGTATTTGATGTTACGTTTGAGGGCAGTCGCCACACCCCCATAACCATCGCTGCGGTATTTTTTAATCAAATTAAAGTGAATGAGTTTTCTGTGAGTTTGTGTTGAACTGGTGAGGGAAATTTCATTTAAGCAAGCTATGTCAATTTGATGTTTGTTTAAGTAAAATTCTATCGGGTCAATGTTAGCTCTGAGGGACTGGCAATTATATAATAAAATTTTCATGGTCAGATGAGATAGAAAGCGAGGCTGCTTGTATTTCTTGCTCATCTTTGTTGTTCATTATTTTGTCGAATTGGTTTTTAACTATTTGAATTTCTTTGAAGGCTTGTTGGTCATTTTGATCGATGGAGATTCTTTGGGTAATTTTAATAAGCTGGGACAAGAGTCTTTCCATTTCGGAAACAATACCCTTCTGATACGCAGGCGAATTTATTGCAGGTGTGTTAGTGTTGCCTCTGGTTTTTCTGACCAAAGCATTTGAGTGGGAAAATGAAGGTTTTGGAGGAGAAAGTTTAGTTACGGTGCTAAATTTGCGTTTTGTGAAGGCTCTATTTATGTTAGTGTCTTTGTTTACTACGGTTTCCATGTTCCCACCTAGGGTTGGAAAACTGGCGACATCGTTCTCAAGGATTTCAAATCTATTGGTTGATTTCGGATAGAAGATGTCAAGGACCTCTTTTCTTGTTAATTTCTTAATCGCTTTGATGCGATGTTAACTTGCCGGTAGAAAAAGCACAAAATTAATTTTCAGAAAAACGTGGGTGACGAGCCGATGAATCAAAAGCCGCGATCGAACCACTCTCGCCCGTTGTCAGAATCCGAATGATATGCATAATTCGCTCCGTGTTCCAAAATTCGCTCCGAGTGCGATCACTATTGATCATTTGATTAAAATAATTGTTTCTCAAGCATTCAGTACTATAGTTTGATCGAAAATTATATATTCTTGAGCAATAGATCACATTTTATTAAAATATAAACGTTTAATAGGGTAGAAATTGTGAAATTATTTAGCTTTAGCATGTATAGTCGGCCAGAGACAATTGTAGAAAACTGCAATTACTCTTGAAAACTTACAATAAAAGCAATGTAGATGAAAGTAATAAATATCATTATTAAAATTAGATCCATGTATAAAACATTTTACATCATTTATTTGAAGTAAATCGGAATATATTTTTACATATAAGATAGTTTCCATTTAACTCATAAAGTACATATTTCACTACAAATATTTTTAAGATAATTTCGAATTGCAAACATAGCGTTAATTAGTTGTATTGAAGTATAAAACATTTTATTACGTTCGTGTTTACTTATAGAGTGCATAACAATATTTCTCTCGCCATTTATCCGATGTTAAAATTTCTCACCACATTATTTTGCTGCACAGCACCCTGAATGCGGCAAAACAGTTGCTCGCAACCCTCAAGTCCTTTATGGGGACAAAACTAACAGCCACAACAATAAAAGTCTTTTCTACTGGTATACTGTGACGTGTACTTCCTCTCTCATAACGAATTGAAGTCAATCTGTTGGATTTAAATTACTTCACGTCTTTATTATTCAATAGCGCCGCCTATCGGCTTATATACACATTGCAATTTCTATTCATTGTAAACATTCTGTTCTCATTATACCACACAAGTGTAACAACACGTTTTTTATTTTCTCATTAAATTATATTAAAACTATTTTATTGTTTTATTATAACCACTGAAATCCAAAAGGTTATGGGCCCAGTGGCTGTATTTATCGAGTAAAATTGAAGAACACTTAAAAGTTGGAAAATCTAAGTAATTCTACTGAATAAGCCATATTCATCGTAGTGAAGATTGGTTCGCGCTTTGCTGTGGTATATGAATATATATGTATGTACATATATGCGTGTATGAAAGCCCACGTGTTGGTTAAAAATTCGAGAACATTCTTGCACCAGATAAGTTGTAAATTTTAATAGAAATTGTCAAATACATAGTCGTGTCGCCGTACCGTAGTATTTGCTTATTGTTTATTACACAAAATGGATTTAGTAGACGAAAAACCTGGCAATGGTGTAGCCGTCACTCATCACAAATTAAATGGTATGAATTACAAGTTGTGGAAGTTCCAAATTGATGCTGTGATGAAATCCAGAGGCCTGATGGACGTCATGGCCGGCAATGTTCCTGGTGAAACTGCAAGTGCTGCTGAGAAAAGTCAATACGACAGAAATGATGGCAAAGCAATGGCGATTTTAATTTCATCGGTGGACAATGAACAAGCGAATCATATTCTTATGTGTAAGACTGCGAAAGAGATTGCAGATAAGTTGTCTAATTTGCATGAAAAACGTAGCGAGGTGCGCATTATGAATCTATATGAGGAATATTTTTCTTTGAAAATGACTGAGGGCGAATCAGTTACGTCGTATGTGTCAAAGGTGAGTAGAATGGCACATGAAATCGAAGACCAAGGTGAAAAACTATCTGAGAACATTAAAATGGTGCGGATCATTAGCAGTTTGACACCCAAATTTCGTAACTTCAAGACAGTTTGGTACAACATAAAAGAAGCAAGAACGTTGGATAGTTTGATGGCTCGTTTGCAGCTGGAGGAGGATCAAATGAACAAAGTGGATGATACACCATCAGATGTGGCTTTCAGTGCGAAATTCAAATCAAAACAACAGCGGACTAACAAAAAAACGCCAGCATCGATTGATGAGCTGAAAAAGAAAACAAAGTGTAACAAATGTCATGAAATTGGACATTGGAAGCGTGAATGTCCGAAGCGCGGTGAAAAGTTTGCCGAACGCAAAAAGGCTGGTAGTGATGTTGCATTTTGTGGCAAAGTCGGTGATGGATTCACTACGAATCTTGAGAATATTTGGATTGCTGATTCAGGTGCAACAGAGCATATGACAGGTCGGATTGAATGGTTTACAGATTATGAGAAGTATGAAGTTGAGCGATTTGTACAAATAGCAAATAATGATCGTTTATTGATTCGTGGCAAGGGAACAATTTTAATTGAAGCAAAGGTTAAAGGCAAATGGCTACAGAGAGAGCTTAGGTATGTGCAGCATGTTCCTGAACTGAAGCAGGACTTGTTTTCAACGGCATCCGCCACCTCAAAAGGATTTCAAATGGTGATTTCTCATGATGGTTGCAAACTGACAGATGTTGATGGTGAAATATATGCTGTGGGTGTGAAAGATGACAGTAAGCAATTGAGAATGGTATTTCGACAGAGAGTTATTGAACGAGCGTGCGCTGCAACCGTCACGCTTGAGCAATTGCATCATCGGTTTGGGCATCTGAATGTAGATGCAATAAAACGTATGTGCAACCAGAATTTGATTGAAGGCGTCAAATTGTCGAGTGAAACAAAGTTTTTCTGCGAAGACTGCCATCTTGGTAAAATGCAACGTGTTTCACATAAATCAGCGCAAACCCGAGTGACCGAGAAAGGCGAATATTTGCATGCCGATCTGTGTGGGCCGATGGAAGAAGTAGGTATTGGGGAAATGTCTTACTTTCTTCTAGTTAAAGATGAGGCAACGAGTTTTAAATATGTGTACAATCTGGCTAATAAATATGAGGTGTATGAAAAACTTAAGGCTTTGTTGTCACTTGTTCGCAGCACAACAGGTAATTCTGTGAAACACATTCGTTTTGATAATGGCACAGAGTTTGTCAATAAGGAATGTATGCGAATGCTGAGTAATGCTGGGGTGATAGTTGAACGGATTGCACCGTACACACCGGAGCAAAATGGGCGTGTAGAGCGTGAAAATCGAACTGTAGTAGAGTGCGCTCGCACAATGTTGCTTGCCAGTGGTTTGCAAAAGCAATTATGGCCAGAAGCGGTACGAACGGCTGTGTACATTCTCAATCGATCGTCAAACAAAAATTGTCTCAATTCAACGCCATATGAAGAATGGTTTGGGACGAAACCTGAAATGGGACATGTGCGAATTTTTGGCAGTGAATACTTCGTGCAGATACCAAAACAAAGTGGACGTAAGAAATGGGATGCCAAGGCAAAAAAGGTATTTCTGGTTGGGTACGGGTCCACATCAAAGAATTTTCGGCTCTATGATCCAGCTACACGGAAAATAATTGTAAGTTGCAACGTAAAAATAAACGAGAAATTTCTGAATCACGCTCAAGTGTACCAGCTAGCTGGCAATGATGATAGTGATGGGCAAACATCCAAGCAAACATCATATGAAGAATTGCCAACTATTACGCAGTCTCCAGAAAATACTGGAACAGATGAAAATGAGCATAATAATTCAGACGTGTCGGATGACTTTTTCGATACAAGCCATGGTATACCGGGTGGCGAAAAAGAGGAAGAAAGACCACGTAGTACTGAACGCTATGGTTTTCGCGAGAGGTTGAAGAAACCAAGCCGTCTAATTGAAAGTGGATATTCAGCTGTAGTTTTAGAGCCAAGCACATACGAAGATGCGGTCAATTCAGAAGAATCTATAAAGTGGAGAGACGCAATTAAAGATGAGTTGTGTTCACTGAAGAAAAATTCGACATGGGATTTGGTGAAGCGTCCAAAGGACCACAACGTAATATGATGTCGATGGGTTTTTAAGCGAAAATCGAGTATGTCCGGCCCAATTTTCAAGGCACGCCTAGTTGCAAAGGGCTATTCACAAAAGGAGGGCGTTGATTATGGGGAAACATTTTCTCCAGTGGTGCGCTACGATTCGATTCGAACCGTTCTTGCGATCGCCGCAGTAGAAGATTTGGAAATGGTGCAGTTCGACGTGAAGACAGCGTTCTTAAATGGGGACCTAGAAGAGGAAATTTTCATGGAGGTTCCAGAAGGACTTGAAGTTGACGATAAGAACCTAGTTTGCCGCCTCAAGAAAAGTTTGTATGGACTAAAACAAGCATCCAGAGTGTGGAACAAGAAATTCACAAAATTCCTGAACGATTATATCATGATCCAATCGAAGGCAGATCCATGTGTGTTCGTCGGTAGTGTAAATGGCAATAAGATTATCCTAATGTTGTATGTGCACGACGGATTGATTTTGTCAAAAAGCAAACAGGCACTGGAAGTAGTGGTGGCTCATTTGAGTGACAATTTCGAGATGACACGAGGAGAAGACGGTAATTACGTTGGCATTGAAATACACCGAGATCGAAAGAAGAAGACAATTTTCTTTAATCAAAGTGCATATATCAAAAAGGTTATAGAGAAGTTCAATATGCAACATTCGAAGCACATATCCAGTCCAGCAGACAGCAATAGCACGTTAACTAAATCATGTGAAAATGGGTGTGTTGAATTCCCATATCGACAAGCGATAGGATCGCTTATGTTTGCTGCGATTGTGACCAGACCAGACATTTCATATGCAGTGGGAGAAGTCAGCCGATTTATGGATAATCCAAAGCCCTCACATGTTTCGGCAGTCAAGCGTATTCTACGATACTTGAATGGGACAGCTGAACGAGGAATTCAATACTCTGGTCCTTCCACGACATTGAAAGGATATTCTGACTCTGACTTTGCGCGTGATGTTGATACGCGAAAATCTACCACAGGTTACGTATTTTTGGTGGGTGGAGGTGTTATTACCTGGAAGAGTCACCGCCAGAAAACAGTAGCACTTTCAACCACTGAGGCTGAATTTATGGCAGCATGTGAAGGTGCAAAGGAAGCAGTTTGGTTACATCAGTTACTTCGTGACGTAGGCTATGCACAAGAAAGCCCACCGTCACTTTACATCGACAATCAGAGCGCAATTCGACTTATCAAAAATTCGGAATTGCATCAACGAACCAAACACATCGATGTTCGACTACATTTTATTCGGCAGCTATACGAGTCGAAGAAGATTTCGATTTACTACGTTTGCAGTGAAGACCAATTGGGCGATGTTTTTACTAAGCCGTTAACAACTCAGAAGTTTATCAAAAACGTAGAGATGTTGGGAATGAAAGACTTGAAATAATTAGTGGGAGTGTTGGATTTAAAAGTACTTCACGTCTTTATTATTCAACAGCGCCGCCTATCGGCTTATATACACATTGCAATTTCTATTCATTGTAAACTTTCTGTTCTCATTATACCACACAAGTGTAACAACACGTTTTTTATTTTCTCATTAAATTATATTAAAACTATTTTATTGTTTTATTATAACCACTGAAATCCAAAACAATCCATTAACAAAAATAAAACCAGCAGACAAAAATGTAAATTAAGGCATATGTTACAGTTTTGCACTTATATCTTTTTAATTACTTTTTGACAATTTTCACGAAAAAAAATTGTTAACACAATGTTCAGTATACTTTTGCTATTTTTAGTTCTTGGATACAATTTGGCATACCTTATTTGTATCTCTGTAAAAATTCTGGAGGTAAAACCTCCCATATATCCTTGGCTTGCTTTCACAGCTCATGTACTCCATTGGACGGACTTGGATACTTAGGCTTTCTGGACATTGGTCGTTCAATCATAGTTACTTCATCGTCACAATCATGATGCAACGATTACATGACGACTACATTTTCGCCCACTCGGTCGTGATATTTGAATTCATTTGGCGTCTAAAAATTGACTTGGAGCAGGTATTTTCTGTTTTTACGGTTGATATTTTCGCGCAATATTTACAAAAACCTGCGATTTTTAAAATATGGACTGTGCTGCAACAATTCTATATATAATTTTTCAGTAATATCTCTTTTCTTTTCCTGAAATGTATTTTGTGCATGCACACAGAGACTTTTTACAATTTCGACATGTTTCATAGTTAAAACGCTCACATTTATTGAATTTTATGGAAATTATCCACTTTTTAATAATTTCGAGTTTTTATGCGAAAGACACTAATTTTTATGCAATTTTAATGCAAATATTAACTTTTTCACTAATTTTTCCCCATAAAATGTAAACAAACAATGCGTGCACAACGATTAGCAATCTACAGTGCCGTACTTATCCGTTTCTGCATCTTCTACGATTTGCCGATAACTAGCCAAGTGTGCAGATCTCCTTTGAAATGCATGTGCTCGGCCCAAAATTTCGGGGCTGGATTTGGACAACAAGTGGGCAGATAGCCTTAGTAAGCTGCGCTTTTAGTTAATTTCGCAAATTTTCGACGAGATTTATATCCGCGGGTTGTGGAGGTCATTTCAAATTAGCGAATTTTTGCTTTTGTATCCAGTCCTTGCGAACATGTGCAGTGTGTTTTGGGGGATTTTTCAGCAGAAAATCTAATTTTTCGAATACATCTTGCAAATTTTGTTGAAATATGAACAGATACTGTTCCTTACGCATAATGCGTACTAACGGACCAACAATATTTTTGAAATACAACCCCAAACTATTATTGACCGACCACTGTGATTCACAGTTTGCCTTAATTTGGGTCTTTAATCCAATACCATGCCCGGCCATCAGATTGAAAGCGATTAATTTAGCCTTGTCAGACCAACTAACCTTCAATTAAATCTTAAAAATGTGTTTTTTTTTTATTACATTCTGTAAGGGCTAATATATCCCAATAGGCAACGGTCCGGTTTTTGTGCGATCTAGCAAAATGCTACCACGCGCACATGTATTTTGATCAAAATGGTTTTTTCTTCTTTTATTATGCCTTTGCGTTCAATTTGACAATTCTTCGCCTCGCTGTCTACTGATTTGCATTCAATTTTAATACCTTAAGCGCTTCTGTAATAGTGGCTGCAGCACTACTTGCTACTAAGTTCACAAGATATCGGACCGTAATATTTTTGGCAGACTTCCCTTGTCCTTAATAACATTTTAGGCTATATTTTTTCTCAGTCTTAACATTTTCATCTGGCGAACTCCACAATTTTTTGCCACTTTTCCTACGGTTCCGCCTTTCCGCTGTAAATGTATTATTTACATTTACGTTTCCTGATTAACCATATTATTTACTGGTAATCACTTCTTGAATAAATTATAATAATAATAATAATAGATTGGCGCTTACACATATGTTAGTGTTTGGCCGAGCTTCTCCTCCGATTTGTGGCGTGCGCCTTGGTTGTCACACAAAGCGGAGGGACCTACAGTTTTACGCCGACTCCGAACGGCGATTGTATTTCTATGAGAAGCTGTTTTTCATGGCAGAAATACACTTAGGGCCGGTTACTCAGTGTCTGGTTAACACTAATCTGCGGTTTAACACCGTTATCGACGTCTACGACTCCATGCATACAACAGGGAGTCGGTAACGTCAATAACTATGTTTAATCGGCGATTAGCGTTAACCAGACATTGAGTAACCGGCCCTTAGGGTTCGAACGATACTATCGATATTGAGTAAGTATCGATACTGAGGGTATAAAAATGAGTACTTTAATACTCGATACCTTATTTGGTGATTTTACTCGATACCTTCAAAGTACTCGTAGTATCGAATACTGTTTAAAAAACACACTTTTTAATTTTTGTCTTCCATTGGCAACCCAATTTTCTTTGCTTATATGGATTACTATCATTCAATTTTGTCCATCACTTAAAATAAACTGAAATTTCGTGTAGTCTGTTACATAACATAAACCAAATAAGTTTAAGTTTAATGGCCTTATTCATAAAAAATAAAGTAGGCTTAAAGAGCTTAAATAAAATGACACTTTCAAACATTTTTCAGTTTATTAACCTTTTTTATTTTTATGAATAAGGCCATAAAACTTTACTTTAAACTTTACTTTAAAGTTCTCGAAAATACAGAATTTTTAGAAACTATTAGTGTATGCAGTTTTGTAACCTATTCAACTCTCCGTGTAGCCTACTACCGTTGACTTTTAATTAAAACTTGCACAATATTATACAAAATTGAATAGGCTACAAAAATGCATACCCACAAAGTTTCCAAAAATTCTTAATAAAAATTTAAAATTCGTGAAAGTAAATATGTGTGTACTTATGTATGTACATTTAACGTTTAAATTACTTCTAACGTGAAAGTAAGTTCTGCAATGAAATAAAAATCAAATATTTTAAATGTCTGTTGTTTTAATTTCAGGAAATATATATAGATATACGATTGAAGGGCAAAATAATTTTAGTATCCCAAAAAACGTATTTTAATGAATCCGATACTGATTAGTATCGATACTTTTTCCCTGATGCTTTTAGAGTATCGATACCATGAGCTCGATGCCAGAATGAGTACTCAGTATCGATACCAAAGTCTGAAATTTCGAACCCTAAATACACTCGGAGTTTTGCCATTGCCTGCCGAGGGACGACTGCTGTTAAGAAAAAACGTTTTTTCTAAATTTTTTTGCGATGTTGCTTTGACCAGTAATTGAACCCAGGTGCTGCCGGGTGGAAGCGTGCACTGCTTACCACTACACCACAGCGGCCGAATTAATTATTGAATAATGCTTGAAATACAATACCGGCGAACGGCAAACTTCGCCGATTTGGGCGATGCTGTCGTTCACCGTTCGCCCAGCTATTTCGCCTACTTAAACAGAATTAGAGCGGTAGCGAAAACAGCTGATCCCATTTGGTCGCCTCTATAATTTGGGTGACCATATTTAGAAAAAACTAAACCATATTTAGAAATGAGGAAATGATAACAAATATAAATGTAAAACAAAGAGAGATTATTATAAATAATTTGTTTCAAGCCAGATTTAACGAATCCACAACTATATTTTTCAAACAACAAAAAAAATCGTGTTTAGGTTGTTTTCTTTTAAAACTTTGAACGCAAAAAAGAAATACGGCCACCTTTGGCACGCACAGCTGTCATCGCCCAGCAGGGCGATAGAAATAAATCTATCGCCATGAAACGCCGCCAAGCGAACTTCGCATTTCGCTTTGGCTGTGTTCAATTTCATATGCTTGCGGGTGTTCTAATTTTGACAGTGCGAATTTCGCTGTGGTGAGTTTGCCGTTCGCCGGCATTGTATTTCAGCTATAAATTAGGATACAGAAAAAAGTCGTCTGACTTCCAACTAAGTAAAACATACTGTAAAGCTGAAAATAGTCAAGAACGTAAACATACCGGTACGTAAACCCGAGTCAGCTGACACGATCTGTCTTACCAAAGCGCCATGTAAATGAAAACTCAACACCGCAGAATTTTTCTGTAGTTGTAGCCCGCAGCGCAGAAATCTGCGGAATTTAGATTTTTCCGTGTCAGCTGATTTCTCCTTCTTTAGATGGTTGCCACTTCGTCAGTTTTGCAGATGGTAAAAAAGTTATAAGGTCCTATTCAAAATATGTTTAAAATATGTGAAATTTACTATTGAATAAGGTTTTTGTTGAAAACTAAGTAGTTTATATTTAGCTACAATCTATTATAGCACGAAAAATTGTGGTTGAAAGGGTAAGTATGAAAAGGTATTGAAGTGTGGCAACAGTGTAGTAAGCAACACTGAGGGCTCCAGTAATCGACAAAATTCTGCGTATACAGACTGCGTTTAAGTATACGTTCTGCGTTCTCGACTAATTTCAGCTTTAAATCCAAAACTGAGAGTGAGTGCAAAACTGCAAGATATGCCCTAATTTACATTTTTGCCTTCTGGTTTTATTATTGTTGTTCGATTGACATCAAATCTTTATGAGAGAGGGAGTAGGGGTGTACCAATAAGAATATACAACAAAAGTATGAAAGTCGTTAGAACTTGGAAAGATAGCGGTGGCTGAAATAAAAAGTGTTACACCATGTTACAGTTACACGTCACTGNGTGTGTTTTCTGCGCACTTGTATTTGTTTGAAATGGTTTGTTATCGTACATTTTGTTAGGAGAAATTTTCAACTTTAACAACAAATTACTTGTAAACTATGAGTTTCCTCGCCGTGCGGTTTTCAGTTTTGTGATGTGTACGACCCCCTCTACACCCCCCATAAAGCCATTTTGTTCAAAGCGTGGTGCACTCTCGCGAAGTCAACCCATGCGAAGATATGCGCACTACATTTCCGCAGCTCTATAAGCAAGCCCGTCCATACATAACGGTTGTTGGGTCATCTGTCCCTTGCTATCGGCTTTTCTAAAAAACAGGCACAACTATCAGGCATGTTCTAAAATTCCAAAACTTGAAATCGACTCGATTTCGATAATTTTCTCGATGGATTTACCCCCAAAAATTTACAAGTCTCGCATTAAAATGATTTATTTCATATCGCTGCTGCTTCTTTTACGGGTTTCAATTATAGTGTTCACTGTTTTCATGAGATATAATTNAGCAAGCCCGTCCATACATTTCGGTTGTTGGGTCATCTTGGCAAATCGAGTCGAGTTCAAAGTTTCAAATTTCAGAACATGCTCGTATATCAAAATCTCGCCTTTCAGGAAAACATTTGGAAAAGTAGATTTTTTTGGGGAAATAGAACAAAAAAGGAGTTATTTTCTCAAACTTATTTTATATGAAAAAACTTTATCTATTATTCTTGTAAAGATGTATTCTATTGCTTTTGTATGAAAAAATATTAGAAGATAAATAATCTTGTAAAAATTCATATTTTTTGTGAAAAAAATTCAATAACTTTGAAAAAATTGCAAAATCGTAGTTCTATGTACATTAGGGCTGTGCGATTAATTGATTACTCAAAATTTTAATTAATCATAAAGTAAATAACTCAATTATTCGATTAATTGGAAATTATGATTACTCAAAAGTTCAGTTACTCGAGTAATCAAGATTTTTGATTAACCAAAAACAAAAATATTTGAGTAATTTGCTTTATGATTAATCAACATTTCGAGTAAAATGAGTAATCAACATTTCAACTCTTTACATATGTATAAAGTAGTTAAAGTTCCTTGATACTTTGAAAACAACGTTTCTGTCTTCAAAAATTAAAGCAAACAATTTTTTTCATATACAGAATGTAAAAAAGAAAATAAGCATTTTCCAAAGCAAACTCTTTTAACGAGCAAAATTATTTTTTTTGAGTAATCATATTTCAAATAACTCGATTAATCATCGTTTTGAATAATTGATTAACCAACTTGCTCGAGTAATCGAATAATCGCACAGCCCTAATGTACATGTATGTTTGATACAAGTACAAGTACTGATTTGAGTAATACCTTGATGGCATCGATTTATCCCTAATTGTGCCTGAGCGGTTCAGTTCTGCGGCTCTTATTATCTTCTCCAACATCAGGTTAAAGAAATCACATGAAAGGGAGTCCCCTTGTCTGAAACCTCGTTTGGTATCAAACGACTCGGAGAGGTCCTTCCCTATTCTAACGGAGCTGGTGGTATTGCTCAACGTCATTTTACACAGCCGTATTAGTTTCGCGGGGATACCAAATTCAGACATCGCGGCATAAAGGCAACTTCTCTTCGTGCTGTCGAAAGCGGCTTTGAAATCGACAAAATAGATGGTGTGTGTTGATCCTATTCTCGCGGGTCTTTTCCAAGATTTTGCGTATGTGAATACCTGATCTATGGTGGATTTTCCAGGCCTAAAGCCGCACTGATAAGGCCGCAATCAGGTCGTTAANTAGATGGTGTGTGTCGATCCTATTCTCGCGGGTCTTTTCCAAGATTTGGCGTATTGTGAATACCTGATCTATGGTGGATTTTCCAGGCCTAAAGCCACACTGATAAGGTCCAATCAGCTCGTTGACGGTGGGCTTCAGTCTTTCGCACAATACGCTCGATAAGACCTTGTAACCTATGCTTAGAAGGCTAATTCCGCGGTAGTTGGCGCGTATGGCGGGGTCGCCTTTCTTGTGGATTGGGCAGAGCACACTTAAATTCCAGTCGTCGGGCATGCGTTCATCTGACCATATTCTGCATACGAGCTGACGCATACACCTCATCAGCTCCTCGTCCCC
>NW_016157126.1:64029-65442 GCF_001687245.7 Rhagoletis zephyria | reverse complement strand
ACGTATTTCGGCCTCTCTGTTCTTATTGCGGCAAATACATCTCGCTTCCTTCTTCAGTTCCCTATAACGGTCTCACATGGCCCGCGTTGCGCCCGATCGCAGCGCGGCCCTATAGGCGGCGTCTTTTTCCTCTGCGTCTTCTTAACATTCCTCATCGTACCAGTTGTTCTTTCGGGCTCGCTGAAGTCCAACTACTTCTTCGGCGGCGGTACTTAATGATCGGGAAATGTGGTTCCACTGCTCGCGTATGTCGGATGGTTGAAGAGTGCTCTGAGAGAGCATGTGTGTGTNTCTTTCGGGCTCGCTGAAATCCAACTACTTCTTCGGCGGCGGTACTTAATGATCGGGAAATGTGGTTCCACTGCTCGCGTACGTCGGATTGTTGAAGAGTGCTCTCAGAGAGCAGGTGTGTGAGTCGAGTGGCGAATAAATTGGCCGTCTGTTGTGATTGCAGCTTTTCGACGTTAAGCTTTCCTTGCATTGTTGAGCGCACATTTTTTGCTGCATAGAGGCGGGAACGTATCTTGGCTACAACAAGATAGTGGTCGGAGTCGATGTTTGGCCCTCGGAGTGTACGTACGTCTAAAACGCTTGAAGCATGCTTTCCGTCTATCAAAACATGATCGATTTGGTTTCTCGTTCTCCGATCTGGAGACAGCCATGTAGCTTGGTGGATGTTCTTATGCTGGAACCTAGTACTACATATTACCATATTTCGGGCCCCGGCGAAGTCGATCAGCCTCAGTCCGTTATCGGACGTTTCGTCGTGGAGGCTGAATTTTCCGACAGTGGCGCCAAAGATCCCTTCCTTGCCCACCTTGGCATTAAAATCGCCAAGCACGATTTTGACATCGTGTCGGGGGCAGCGCTCATATGTAGGTTCCAAGCGCTCATAGAAGAGATCCTTGGACGCCTCATCCTTCTCTTCCGTCGGGGCATGGGCGCAGATGAGCGAGATGTTGAAGAATCTAGCTTTGATGCGGATTGTGGCTAGACGTTCGTCCACCGGGGTGAACGCCAGTACTCGGCGACGGAGTCTCTCTCCTACCACGAATCCAACACCGAATTTGCGCTCCTTTACGTGGCAACTGTAGTAGACGTCGCAAGGCTTCACGCTTACTTTACCTTGCCCCGTCCATCGCATTTCTTGGATGGCGGTGATGTCAGCCTTTGTCTTCCCGAGGACATCAACCAGCCGGGCAGAGGCACCTTCCCCATTAAGGGTCCGGATATTCCAGGTGCATACCCTTAAATCATAGTCCTTTATACGTTTGCCGTGGTCGTCATCAGAAAAAGGGGGTCTCATCCGGGGCTGTTTGTTCTTTTTCATTGAGCGGGGTTTTAACGTGGCGGGACCCAAACCTAGCGCACGCGAAGTTTTACGCCTTCTCACTTTAGTTCGCTCCCAAAAGG